>NC_134483.1:52342391-52642391 GCF_040206685.1 Ascaphus truei | reverse complement strand
TGTCCTGTGAGGAAAAAACAGTTTGGTGACAAAAGGCAGCCACATGTGAATTAGCATTTCAATGCCAGCAGCTCAGGTATATGTTGTAGCACATGGCAAGGGGGGGGGGAAGGGCTGTGAACAGGATATCTAGATTAGAAAGTCTTTGTTTCCCCCTAGACCCCAGCCCCCCTCCGTGTATTAGATAGGGGGCAAGCCCTATATAAGGGAGTGCAGTGTTGCAGAGATAGCTCTCTTTTTCCTGTTGGAGATTGGAAGACCAGCAGCTGCTGGCGGGCCTCTCAAAGGTGCTTCTGAGTGAAAGAGCTAGTCACACAGGGAAGCATGGAGAGGCCTAGCCAGCAGGCTGGATTTCGGTCCAGGAGTCCAGGACAAGGGTCCTATCACGGTAAGCTTTTGCTGAAGCAGGCGCCTTGCACCTAGGAAAGCCTATTTTTAACCCCAGTAAGTGTGTATATTCTCTGTATCTTGTATTTCTGTGTGTTTCCGAGGTATTATCCGAATAAACCGCAATTTATTTTACTGCCTGTTTTGCCCTGTGACTGATCCCTTAAATATAAAGGTGTATTTGGCCTGGTCTCCCGTGACACTGGAGCAGGAGCGTTCCTATTGGACAGCCGGGGAGGAGCTAGCTGTCCAATAGGAACGCTCCTGCTCAGGTAAGCCAATGCAGGTAAGCCAATGCTACCTGGCCTGCAAATTGCCCCACATACCCGGTACCCGGCAATCCTCAGGACTCGGTACAACACTACTCATTAAATTAAAACTCATTACAAATGGCATTACGTTGAATTAAAAAAAAAAAAGTAGTATGTATTATCTAATACTACAGAACTGATTTATTGAAGAAAGACACACATGTAGAATATTGCTGGGATTGCTCCTAAATACTAACAATATATGAGTTAAATCCACATTGGCATCTGGGGAATTGCTGCTTTAAGCCTTTGTGAAATTATGAAATATATTTTCCTGAGTTTTAATGCTGCAGACCAAGCAATATCCTACATGTGTATTTTTTTTTTGCATAAATCAGTTCTGTACTATGAGAAAATACTTGTAGCATTTAAAAACAAAAAACAACAACAACTCTAAATGACACTTTTAATGAATTAGAATGTAACAAGCATTTTTTGTTTCTATAGCAACCATTTACAAAGTCACATCCCCTTCCTCTTCTGAAACAGGCTCTGGCATACCCCCTTTTTGAGCCCTGCCCTCTCTCTAGCAGCGCACCAAAATTGTATCTAGAGTAGTGACTGCCTGGTCACATGATCTTCCCACAGAACTTTGCATCTTTGGTCCTCTTCTGCTGCACTGACAGCCATTTAATGAACCCCCGAGCCGAATCTTTGCCAATCGATCACAGGAGCTAATTACTTATCATTGTGTGGATTGTATTGATGCACATATGAAAGGGGGAAAATATATATATATATATATATATATATTAAAAAAAATACGGCAGCTTGGACTGCTGCTTTAATCCCTTTAAATGTTTCTCCAGTAATAGACTAGGAGAAATCACGCTTTATTTAGTTGCTGTGTTGCCAGAAAGGGTGTTACTAAGACTGAGCTCCGCCCAGGCTGAACTCTGTAACTTCTCCCATCGCACACACACTGCAAATATTACTGCAGCTTCATTGCTGTGTTAAGTTGAAGAATGGCTGCAGATAGAAAACACATGATTCTTCTCTTCTTCATGCAGCCGTTTCTCCTGCCACATGGAGCCAAGATCCTGACACTATGCTTCGTAGGTGAGTCACTCTAAGCCAAGTCCTTGCCAAGGAAGCTTTGCCTTTTATTTTCATTAATGCTGTTTGCTGAAGCTGAGCACGTTTTGCTTTCCTTGCCAGCCAAGCTTCACCAGAAGGTTGAACACTGACTGACAGCCTTTTCCTGGACAAACACTTCCTTATGGCCTTAACCCTTCCCATGCTGAAATAGGGCTGTCTTGTGTATATTATTTATTATTATTATTTTATTATTTTATTTATTAAATATTTTACCAGGAAACAAATACATTGAGAGTTAGCTCTCGTTGCCAACGTTGTGCCTAGTGCATGTACCTTGACGACATTACAAGTTACAGTTAGACATGTTTAAAGTAGGAAAAAGCCGAAGTCTCGAATGAACTTAGTCAGGAAGCGGATTTGAGGGACTCAGGTAAATTGTCCAGGCAGTGCAAGGGATCCACCAAAAGGCCAGAGCACTTCGACCAGTTGATCCGAGCAGACACAAAATAGATCTCGTCATCTCCAGATCAAGCAGGTCCTGTGCCACATGGAGTACATCATAGGTTTACCCACAGTGCATGTTTCTTTATTGCTGTAGCTGTGTTGCTGCAATTTAGAAGTTGTAACGCTGCTGTGAAAGTCACATGCAGACTGGCATTTCATTAACATGTTTCTTACATTTGGCAGAGTCACGAGAATAAATAAATGTTCAATGCGCATTTCGACACACTTTAGTGGAATTATACATAGACCTGCAGTGGATGCATTTTCTAATATTGCTGTTTGGTCCTAAAGCTAAAGGTGTTTATGTATAGACCTCCAAAGCCGACAATGTGTTAAAGTACTTCACTATACTTTGCTCTGTATTCACCAGTGTATCATTTGGAAATGTTATTATGGAATATATCAGTTTTGCCAGTTGTTTTTTTACATCAAATAATACACAGACTGTATAGCAACAAACCTATATTTTAGAGTTTATTTTTTAAATGTATACATTTAGTAGATGATAACTGTTAGAATGTTAAATCACTGAACTCCTTCATGCAATTAGCAGGTTAAGTGTGATAGCATATCCTTCAACTCTTATTCTATAAGTTCTCCTGTGAACCAGCTATAGATCATTTTGTCCATTAGAGTGGCAGGTATTTAATACTTTTGTCATAAACGTGACATTACATCATAGCATTAAGAAATGCTCCTTTGAAGTGTTGTGTGCGTGAGAGTGATCCAAAGAGGTTTTTCTGGCACACATCTCACTTCTGCACTCAATATCAACTGCCGGTGCTCTGGTATCTGGGACTGTCCTGTAGATCCCAAGGTTTTCACAGGAATAAGAGATGATCCAGGCACACGGACTTTGCAAAATAAGAAATTTAATACAGCTTAAGAGACCAACGTTTCGAGTGCTACGCACTCTTTGTCAAGGTGAGGGCTGGCATGTATAGGGGACTGCACAATTGTATACCCCATGACTTACCATCCAAAATATGCTGCAGGTGTATACCGGCGCAGAATCGGGTCCCACCATGACGCGACGGAGGTCCACGTATGCGCAACACGCGGTGCACTCACTGTGAGTAGCACTCGAAACGTTGCTCTCTTAAGCTGTATTAAATTTCTTATTTTGCAAAGTCCGTGTGCCTGGATCATCTCTTATTCGTGTGCGTGAGAGTCACATACACACTTTGCATCACCACACCCAGAAAGAAATTGAGCTAACAGATTAACTTTATAGGGATCCTGTGTGGGGACTGTGCACTTAAGACCTCAAACTGCACCTCAGCGTGGAGCTTTGAAGTTGCTCCCCACAATGCTTTGCATCCACAGCACCAAGGCATTGTGGGACGTGACTTTGGAAGCTCCGACAGTGACTGACAGCTATACCACTCATGCTGTCTACACACACTGAGGGTCAGTTTGGTTCTTATTAAGCGCATGTTTCCCCCACGAGCTCAGGACACTATACTGCCGGGGATTGGTCACACAGTTTTGTTATCGATTGTCTGCTGAGTAAGTTATCGAACATTTATTAATTAGGGTTTCGTCAAACAAATATTATCTGGCAGGGGGTGAACAATGTAAAAAAAATGTTTGGAACCGCTGGTGTAGTCTGTAAGGCTGGGGCCATGGTGCCTTCTCCCGAGCGGAGACTGTGAGGTAAGCAGGTGCTTTCCCTGGCCATGGTGGATGGGCCGTGGGGGGCGTTCCTAGGGGCGTGACGGAGCTGGTTCGTCCTCATTGGGCGAACCGCTCACGTGACCGGCCGGACGCACCAAGAAATCAGTTTGAACTGATTTCTTGTGCAACGCGCACCCCCTCCCGCTTCCGCCCGCACACCACATGGACGCGAACGCAGCATTAAGGTAATCTGATCGCTCAGCGTGAGGACGCCTCCGCACGGTCTGCGGTACCATGGCCCCAGCCTAAGATCCTGTGAGCAGAGAAAGCAAATACTGGTGTTTTTCCTACCCTCAGGCAAAACAAAAATGAGGTAGAAGCAATATTTTAATAGCTAACTTGTGGTTAAAAAGAGTGCTAGATTTCAGCACCACATGGGTTCCTTCTTCAGGTATGTTTTTCCCTATGCGTTTCTTGTGTGTGTGTATGTGTTTGTGTGTGTGTATATATATATATAATGTGTGTGTGTACATATATATATATATATATAATACAAAAGGCGCAAATCAGAGACAACAGGCGTTTAAATGTCTAACACCTGTGGGATAAATACGTAGAATATCCTTATAAGAATCCAAGACAAGATATGATCTATAAAAGAGAAAAATGCCAATATGGTGAAGTACGTTTTATCATATAAATAAAGCGCAAGAAAAGTGGCTACTTACAATGTAGCTGAAATAAACAGGCATGTAAGGATAACATCCTGTCTGTGACTGCAGCAGAGGGGCTGGTGATGTCAGGAACTCCTCTCAGGTTACACACTGTGTTCACAATCACTGAAGTTCCCTTGGTTGAAAGTGAACTACACAGTCCCAATAGCCTTGAATAAGGCTTTGCAGCACAGGCAGGAGAATAACATGTCCTTACTTTAGACAGACAGGGAGATCTGTTCAGCGACCCTCACCCTACCAGTTTCGTCTGTGAAAAACTTCATCTGGGGTGAAACCGGTAGGGTCTCTGAATAGATCTCCCTGTCTGTCTAAAGTAAGGACATGTTATTCTCCTGCCTGTGCTGCAAAGCCTTATTCAAGGCTATTGGGACTGTGTAGTTCACTTTCAACCAAGGGAACTTCAGTGATTGTGAACACAGGGTGTAACCTGAGAGGAGTTCCTGACATATATATATATTACTTTTTAAACTAGGAACTTGGATTCATTATGGGATACAGGTCATTTCCCTTGTCATGAAATCAAAGTACAAAACATATCAGTGGCACATGCTTGTAAACTAGTCACTATTTTCTATTGCTTTATCCTTCTCCAATTTAGGCCAGGTCTCCGCTGGCTACTGCAGCGCCCGCTGTGGGGGACGCTGCAGGGACAATAGCCGCTGCACAATGGGACCGGGCCCGCTGCGAGGAGGGGGCGCTGCGCGGCGCCGACAGTGACTCCAGCTCGCAAGAGAATTGTGAGCAGGAGTCGCGACGGAGCGCTAAGCCATGCCCCGGCGGTTCAGCCAATGAGGGCGAACCTGCCGGGTGATGTCACGGCCGCGCCCCCGTCCCTCCCCCGTCACGCCGCCCCCTGTCTTTTGGTCTTCAGCTCCCTGCAGACCAGGGGAATCGGCTGCACACGCCGCCAGCCTCGCTGAAGCGCGTGCAGCGCAGGTACTGTGGCCGCAACCTTAGCCCCTTATTTAATATGCTGTATGTATGTATATGTATATCTTTATTTATATAGTGCCATTTATGTACATAGCGCTTCACAGCAGTGACACACGTGACATATTAATATAACACATAATGGGAATAAGCGTTTCGGACATGAAAGTAATAATAGGAAAAGGAGTCCCTGCCCCGAAGAGCTTACAATTAGAATTCAAAGAGGGTGTACTTTCTTTTTCACACAACTTTAAGTCCTGGTATCAGTGCAGGCAGTGTTAGGGTTCATTTCTTGCTGTGGTAAGTAACTCCCCAGTAGTTACAGGAGGGGTGGGCCCAAGGCCGAGGTGCTGCCCACCCACCGGGTCTAAGACCTGGGACCCTCCCCTTGTAATAAAAAGGGATTGCAGCTCAAAGTATAGGAGTTTGTGGTTGTGGATGTTGTGGAGCCAGGGATCTGGTTCACGTCCCCTCAGGTGAGTGGGAGCTGATACCCCTTATCCCATCAGGGGGTAAGGGAGCTAAGGAGAGACTCTTGGGGCCTCAAGCTCCTTGGGTTTGCTCCAGGGACCAAGAGAGATCTGTATGTTGCGAGACAAATAAAGACCACCTATTGTTTTACTTCCTGCCTGAGGATGCAGTTATTCAGGGGGAAGGAAGAGAGTTTTCCTGCAGGGACTGCTCTTATCTATGATAGGCCCTGGAGGATGGAGGCACAGCACCAAAGAGATGGGAAGATAAACCCAAAAGCCTGACCTGTTGATCCAAAATACCATTGCTCAGAGCTCCTGAGAACCTACAGGTGAGCACCACAAACACCAGGTAGCGGACAGATCTCCCGTAGGTGGGGGGGGGGAGTGCTACATTTGGAGGCGCTGCTGACATGTGAGTAGGCAGGCTTTTGCAGAAGAAAGAGAATTGATCTCCACTATGCCGAGCTGAGAGGTGCTTGAAAACCACTGTATCAGGGCCAGCTGCTGAGGGAGCATGTGTAGCATCTCAGGGGGCTCTCGGGATCCAAGGGACCGGACACCCCCACGAAGGGAGGTTGCAGCGCGTGCAATAGCGTTTCCCACAAAATGGGAGAACCGTGTGGTAAGCTGTGCTAGATGCAAGCTTTTTCTTTTGCAAAATTGTGCCTGGCTTGGCGAGAAAACTGAAGCCGCACCCATCTTAGTGCCTGGACTCCTGCATCCACCAGAGGGATGAGGCACTGATCGGAGTGACACCACGAGGGGCGTAGCCGAATGCACCTTGCAGATGGTGACTGAAGGAGTAAGTCCTACATTAGCCTTGCTCCCTGTTCCAGTGAATATTATGGCTGAGAAAGTCGCTACCCACTATGTGCTACCAGGAGGACTCCTGGCGGTGCAAATAAATGGGAAGGACTTCCTCCAATACGTTTGCTCGCGATGCGACTGCCCAGGCGGGGAATTAGAAGTCCTGCAAGAGGTGTGGTGTACCATACCACAGATGTCGCCTCAACTTGCGCCTAGCCAGAAGGACGTACGGGGCTTCTATGATCTCATCTGTGGGCTACAGAAGTTCATAGAGCATGCCCGATGGCTCTCTATGACATGTGTCATGTAGACCGGCATTGCCTGGACTGGGGCTACTGCCGGGACTATGGCCTATGAATTGATGAATTGGGAGCGAGCTCTCTGGAAGCTGAAGCCAGGAGGGAACTGTTTGTCCCCAATTCGGACTTTACCTGCGAATATGAGTGGGAATTACCTGCCGAGGTGATCGGAGTAGATGGACCTTTTTAAAAGCGGGCTCTCTACTTACAAGCCAACGCCGGTTATATGGTGAAGTCCCAGCGGTCCTCTTCTTCCAGTTTGCCGACTAAACCATCATCACCTGTGTCTCCGGTGATGAGTGTGGCGTCCTGTCGGAAGTTGCTGACCCAAGTATCGGACTCTGTGCTGGCTGAAATCGAGGCTGGAGGCTCCATCGCGGTACTCCTGCTGGAGTGTCGCCACATCATCCCCGGAGTGGTGAGTACGGCTTCCGGTGCGAGAGGGAGCTTCGCCAACTGTCCGTGACGACATCTGAGGCAACCCCACCCGAGCGATAGTTACAGGGTGGGTGGGCTAATGGCCAAGGTGCTGCCCACCTACTGTGGAGCCAGGGATCTGGTTCGTGTCTGTCCCCTCCCTCAGGGGAGTGGGAGCTATTTCCCCTTATCAGGGGGTAAGGGCGCTAAGGAGAGACTATTGGGGCCTCAAGCTCCTTGGGTTTGCTCCAGGGACCAAGAGAGATATGTATGCTGCGAGACAAATAAAGACCACCTGTTGTTTTACTCCTGCCTGAGGATGCAGTTATTCAGGGGGAGGGAAGAGAGTTTTCCTGCAGGGACTGCTCCTTTCTATGATAGGCCTTGGAGGATGGTGGTGCTGCACCAAAGAGAAAGAAGATAAACCCAAAAGCCTGACCTGTTGATCCCCAATACCATCAGCGGATGCTCAGAGCTCCTGAGAACCTACAGGTGAGCAGCATTACACCAGGTAGCAAGACAAATCTCCCTTGGGGGGTGGGGGGTGCTACATACCATTGAAAAACATTAAAGAAACACAGAAGGACATGTTCAGGGGGCAAGAGTCTAGCATTGTATGAGTTAAACTAGCATAGGTTTCTGAGGTAAATTGCTGCTTATAGTTTGGCTTTTTTTTCTTCAAATAATTTGTGTGCGTAAAAATCAGGATATAAACACATTGACAAAATAGCACCCCTATCAATATTTGGTCTTTCATGGCTTGGATGTGTCATAGTCCTCGAAGCCTAAGAAACCGATCTCCAATTAATGAATGTTATTTCTCCAACTTGTGTATTGGGGAAAATCAGCGTTTATGTTTGGTGGAAATACTAGCCTCTGCTTAAAAGTGAATAGTACAGGCATACCCCGCATTAACGTACGCAATGGGACCGGAGTGTGTATGTAAAGCGAAAATGTACGTAAAGTGAAGCACTCCCTTTTCCCACTTATCGATGCATGTACTGCACTTCAATCGTTATATACGTGCATAACTGATGTAAATAACACATGTGTAACAGGCTCTATAGTCTCCCCGCTTGTGCACAGCTTCGGTACAGGTAGGGAGCCGGTATTGCTGTTCAGGACGTGCTGACAGGCGCATGCGTGAGCTGCCGTTTGCCTATTGGGCGATATGTACTTACTCGCGAGTGTACTTAAAGTGAGTGTACTTAAAGCGGGGTATGCCTGTACTCTTACACTACACTGTGTACAGTGACTCAAAGACCACTTCCGCCTGCAGAGAGACAAATCTTGACCAGGCTCCTAAATTCTTTCAGTCCCCTGCTTTCCTTTTATACTCTGTTTATTAATGTATTTTTCATTTTTAGAGACTCTGTTATGTTAATATAGAAAATACTCATCATGAAACATCTACAGATGCAGCCACCAGTACCCGACCTCTTGCCTTGGAAAATCTGGGGCAATCTCCCAGTAAACTGCAACATTTCTGTGAGATTTATGCAGCTAGACTAATGGCCCATCGGATTAACACAGTGGGGGTCCCTGAATGTCCCATTGAAACTGAAAGGTACTGCAGGGACCACCGCTCTGTTAATCCAATGGGCCATTAGTCTGGCTGCAGAATCTCACAGAAATGTTGCATCATTTAATGTGAGATTGTCCCAGTATTTTCCCAGGCAAATTAATAAATTATCACATGGGCTAAAGTCGTGAGTGGAGTACCTCAAGGATTGGTCCTGGGACCCCTGCTTTTTAACCTGTTTATTAATGACCTTGAGGTTGGCATAGAGAGCAGTCTCCATCTTTGCTGATGATACTAAATTGTGTAAGGTAGTAAAATCGGAGCAGGATGTAATATCTCTACCGAAGGACTTGGAGAGACTGGAAACTTGGGCAGGTAAATGGCAGATGAGGTTTACAACAGATAAATGTGTAGCGGTGTTTCCCCCACCCTCTGGGAGATTTCCCTGACTACCAGGTGTGTGATGAGGCTGCATACCTGTTGGCTCACAGAAGATTTGAGATCCCGCCGATGTTGTTGGGGAAACAGGACAGGCTTTAGGGGTGACTGCGGGTTCTTTCTCACTTTGGTGTCAGCGCCTCCATCTGCCGCAGGCTCCAGGAGTCCAGGCACTCCCTGCGGAAGAACTCTCTCATACTCCCATAGACTGTAGACCCAGGCAGGAGTATATTTGAAACAGGAACAGTCTTTATTCTTCTCAATAAAGAGTACAGCTTACAGGCAGTACTGCATACTTTAAACTGGTCTCCAGCCTCTGGATGGTCCCTGGACTCACCCCCCCCCCGAGCCATGGGCACAGAGGGCGGTCCTAGATCTTCCCCTACTCTTTGGTGGAGCAGGGGGTATAGTTCTCACCCCCACTCCCCAAGAGAAGGGGATAGAAGATGGCAGAGCCCTGCACACCTTTCTTGTGAGACTAGTCTCTCTCAAGGGAGAGACAAACTGAAACAATTTGGTGATGCAGCCCCTTAAGTACCGAGGGGGAGGGTCCATGGTCAGCCCCTTATTGGGCAGAACACAGGCCTTAGGCCGCCTCCCCCTTGTCACTCAAGGGAGCTGCTTGCTGGTGGAGAAAACCCTGGTTTGGGCCTAACACTTCCTGCACTGTACCAAGATTTACATGTCAGGCAGGGTAGATTGTTAGCTAAGCCAGGCATGGCTACAAATGTAAGGTTATGTGTTTGGGAAAGAAGAATAAACAGGCAATTTACAAATTAAAAAAGGCAAACAATATCTTATCTATTAAATGGGGAATGGATGGAAGGGAAGTAACCATAATTAAGCATTAGTAAGACCACACCTTGAAGTGTCTGACTTTTCTCATCGGATCTGCGTCATTTCCAGAATAATTTTCTTCCATATTTAACAGTATGAACAGCTACCGTTATTGACCTGTGCTGAGTTTGTGAAACTATGGACATCTAACTGCGTAACATTCATTAATTAAAAAATGTTAGCATGACCGTACATTGGATGAAAAAAAAAATATAACTTTTCCCCAAAAAGTATTTTTTTTCTAAAATAAACTTCACATAGCCATAGCTTGAAAGAATCAAAGGAAATATATTTTAAAAAAAATTGTTTGGCACAGTAGGCGTTTGTTCAATCCCCTGCTGTTCATGGACACATCACTAATTACGAAACATTAATTAGAGCCAATCATGGCAGCACAGTGTTTGTTTTAGAATTTTAATGGAATGGGAAGAGTTCCAGGAAATAAAAGCTTAGAAAGCACACAGACTGCAAACTAGTGCAGAATCTCTCCAACTCCCATCCTCCTGTCTGGGTTCCATTGTCAATAGAAAAACTGTGAGGGATTTACTGTATCTTTTTGCTGTTTAGCAAAAATGTTCTGCAATTTCATTTGTGCATTTATTATATTTTCTCAATTCATGGTTGTCACGCACGGCACACCTGTGAGCACGTAGCCTGCATACGGAACAAGAGTTAATACACAGCGCTGAAGCTGGCCCACTTTTCACCTTCGCAAATGTCCCTCAAATGAACAATATCTCCCCTCGATCTGTCGCCATATATCATCTGTCACGAACAGCAGACAAGTGAGCACGTGACTTAGATATACAGCCAGGGTTAATATACATGGCTACTCTAGCCAACTCACATTTCTCCTCTGCAAGGTACTTTCAATGAGTTAATATTAACCCCTTCCTCAATTGCAATCATATCTGTCGCGTCCACCACCCGAGAAGTATGCAAGATATGTAATTAATATATATCTGCCAGGGTCTCAGGTCCCTTTTTATTATAGAAAAAACTATGCACGTATTAACAAACAAAAATCTGTTGTAGCAAAATGTGTCAGAACATGTAAATACTCTACAAAGCGTGCAACAGTTCATTCAGAGCCACTAAGCAATACTTTAAGAATTGTTTAATATATACAAAATGACAGTGCTTAGATTACAGAAAGGGATTACAAAAACATATACTGTAGTTACAATAAATGCAGAACAGCTTCTTAAAATAACGTGATAAAACATAAAACAGAAATCCATGTACAGTACTTTACCACATGTCATAGGTTTTCCCTCAGAGAGGTCACTGGCGTAGAAATATGAGAATTCACGTTTGATCCCAAACACACCTCTGTTGAATTCTGATTTCATAACTCCAGAGCAAACCCCATATACCATTTTTCTCCCATTGAAAACCACATAAGCCCACCCCTGTCGTAAATCAGCTGCTAGGTTGATGGTTTTAAGGCAGAGGAAAAAAACCTCCTAAAGAGACGTTTACATTCTTACCTCAATATATTAACACACTCATAACTTCCTTTCTCTAATACTTAGACAGACGTGAGTCATAGTAATAGATTCAGGTGATTATGACGGACGTAACAAGACTAATTATGACGACTTGCTCCTAAATTTGAGTGACAAATGGATATTTGTCCCTGGCTACCTTCCAGACCTTAAGTGTCAGGCCTCACTGCCTGCGTCTCCTTGCAACGATTACAGATATCTGCACGTTATACTTTAGCCTTATTTTTAATAAATTTACTCTCTTGTGGAATACTTTCTTAGCCTTGCCCCCTGTACTTACAGAACCCTCCAGAGAATGCTTTGAAAGTAACTTTAAAAGGGTCCTGTTTATAAAGATGTAAAGAGAGCCATAATTTAATCCCATCTCTGGCAAAACAAATGCCCTTATCTCTAGATTCAATCAGCCCCATACAACACATCTTGTATTTTTAGTGGGCCATAAGTGATAACCCACCAAATAGGCACTCTTTAAAGATCTGCACAGACCCAGTAAAAGTATTGACCTTTCATAAACCCAGTATATTGAATTTGTAAAACAAACGGTAACCACATTAACCCCTGAACCACCAGATTGATTAAACAACTTAATATCTCATGATATTATCATGAGAATCGTTTTTCATTGCCCGATGTGCTGTTGATTCCTTGAGTCTGAGAAAACGAATGTTCTAGTATCCGAATTAAGAAAATTAGTGTTTAATATTTGGGAAAATACTGCTTTGTGAATACTGATACGGATCATATACTTGTAAATATTTAAAGTTTCTACTAAATCCACAAAAAAATCTTTTTGAATGCTCAATAATTACCGATGCAACTGTATAAAGCATTATTGAGACCACACCTTGAATATGGAGTACAGTTTAGGGCATCACTCCATAAAAAATACATTATGGTACTATAAGAAGTGCAGAGAAGTGCTACCAAATTAATAAAGGGGATGGAAAATCTGACTTATTAGATGAGGTAAGCTAAATTAGATTTGTTTAACTTATCCTAGCTTCAAATTGCAAAGCCAGTATAACCAACATCATCACACTGATGAGACCCAAAAGGTCAAAACAGCTATCTGTGAGTAGGTTTAC
The DNA here is from genome assembly GCF_040206685.1 of Ascaphus truei. Classification (NCBI taxonomy): domain Eukaryota; kingdom Metazoa; phylum Chordata; class Amphibia; order Anura; family Ascaphidae; genus Ascaphus; species Ascaphus truei. Next base: position 52,629,484 of record NC_134483.1, on the reverse strand, counting down.
TGGCTATGAACTTTAACCCTGGCTGTGCTGAAAAGCTGTTTAATGAGGCATGCATAAGTTTATAGGTGTATAAAATGTCCTTTGCATCTCTTTCTAAAGATTACTCCAGCATAACAGTACTCGGCATTCTGGTTTTAGTACATAAAAATAAATGTTTATTCTGAAGATAAATACTCGCATACAGAAATAGTACATCATTTCGGTGACGTTCAAATAAATTACGATATCTTCAAAGATGGTTACATATTATTCTGTTCCTGTGTGGAATCCTTCTGTTAAAGCTTTTATCATGATGTTAAACCTTGTTACTTCTCTCTCCTGGTGTTAACCCTCCCACATCGTTCTGGGTGTAATCCTTCTGTCTTTTCTACCAGCTACATCTATCAGTATTTATTCAGATAATATCCCTTAGTCAGCCGTTGCCACCACTAAGCTCAATTATCAGATAAAGTCCTACAGCTTAAAACTTATGTAATATCTTATAAGGAACTGCCCACCCTCCATATAAGTTTATTACCAAATATGACATGTCTTCTGGAAAAATCTTAGCACTCCTTATTAGTTTTGATTACTTCTGCATATCACTAGTAACTGTCTGCCTCTTGCTTGCCTTTCCCCAGACATCTCAAGACAGCTGTATGACTTTCCTATCTAGCCATGGATTAAAATACTTATCTTGCAACTGAAATCTACAGAACATGTTTATTCACCACTAGATTAATATCATATGCAATATAATATATATTATAGAAAGAATAGTTGCAAATCAGACAAAATCATACTGTATGCGTTGCATTTTGTTTTTATACACCGGATTCAAACCTAATTACAATATAATAATGTCATTGAACTGGAATTCTTACAAGGGGTCCGTGTCAAAATGGATTTGAAGCAAAAGTGTGCTAATTTGCTTGTGATTTCCAAGAATCCAGTGTGGTAGTGGATGCACTGTATGCTAGGAGATAATGGTGAAAAGCATGGTTGCAGACCTGTCTGAGACGTATGAATGTGTTCACAAGTGATATTTACATTAGAACAGAGGTCTCTAAGAGGGGATATGATAACTATATACAAATATATGAGCTTTCAAAATAATTATTCATGCCACAGACAGTACAAACAAGACAGGGTCATCCCTTAAAGTTGGAGGAAAGGAGATTTCACCAGTAACAAAGGAAAGGGTTTTTACAGTAAGGGCAGTTAATATGTGGAATTCGTTACCTATGGAGACTGTGATGGCAGATACAATAGATAACTTAAAAAAAATGTGAACATATTTTTAGAAAGGAAAGGTATACAGGGATATACCAAATAATTAAACATGGGAAGGATGTTGATCCAGGGAGAAATCTTATACACACTCTCGCTCATACCCCCGCCACTCCCTCCTCCCTTCCCCCATATATTTATCTCCCCACCTCTCATTCTTCCCTCCCATCTCTCTCCACATCTTACACTATTCCTTTCTCCCTCACACCCTCCCCACCTCCTCTAACTCAATACCCAACTCAATTGCCCCCCCTCCACTGGTCACACAATATTCTCACAAACCCCCCCATGCATGCACGCATGCACAAATACTTCCCCCCCACACACACACACACAATACCCCCACAAAACCCCCTACAGATACACACAATATGACCACAAAACCGCCCTATACACACAAAAAACTCTACGCTTACACAATATTCCCACCAAACACAAAATACCCCCATAAACCCTACACACACATTATAGCGCTACCAAAACTCCCTGCACACACACATTACCCCCCACCAAACCCAACTACACATACACAAACATTCAATACCTCCACCAAACTCCCCTGCACACACACAATACCCCCACCCCCCTACACACACACAGCTGCCCTGCATGTCTTCATACAAAGTTACACTCGCAACAACATTTGTATTGAGGTATTGAATCGTCTCCAAATATTCTCTAACGTGTAAAAGAGAAAATGTTTGTTGTAATGATACTAGAAATGCTCTTCTTTATATCCAAACTTTGCTTTTCGTATGGACAATTTCAATGTACACATTAATACTGTGATTATTAGGTGGAAGTCATTACCTCCTGATGGACGAGATGTCACGCCTTCTTCATGACAGTGGCCATGAAGTGAGAATGTTACTTCAGTTTGGGGATGGGATGCTTCCAGGTATGTAGCAAAAAGCATTTCCATGTATTGTTAGTGCTCCCGACTGAGCTGGTGCACATTGCTGTGTATGTTCTGACACACAGGAAGAAACTATTTTTAGGTCTAAAATACATAATGTTCTTCACATCAGAACTGGTCATTTGATGAAGAATTACTAATGCAAAGACAGAGTTGCTTTAAATATTTATGCCTCAACTTCTTTTTTTTTTGTACATACTGTATTTTATTCATATGGCAATATAATATATGTTTGCAGTGCCCAGTGATGTGCTCGTTGGAAAATTAGCGTATAATACATATAAAGGTTTGTGCAATGTTTGTTGTTGCAGCAAATGAGCTTGTAAACTAGTTAACTACCTGTTGAAGAGAGAGAAAGGTTAATGAAGTGCACGTGGGTACTTTAGGGCTTATAGTTTAAGGTCACCATTCCCAGCCATTGCCTTGTGTAATATTCTCTGTGTGGCCCTCACTGGTGAGATGAACAAAGCATTGAGGCTTCTCCAGAGTAGGTTATATGTACAGATCTAGCTGGCTTTATTGTTGTCTCTTGTGTGATATGTTGAGCGATATTGCGATATACAGCACCAATATTACAATTTAATCTACGGAAACTCTGTGATACACTTGAATTATATCAGGATAGGTTGCGTTTTCTGGAGGGGCCATGTCATGCTCCCAAAGTTGCCGACAGGAGGAGCCTAGCTGGCCGTATCCATTGGGTGTTGTCCTGTCCCCAATCTTCCAAGGTCACAGTTGACGGCAGCAAGCTCCACATAACAAACTCCCCTACCCGGCTCAACAAAAATTGTGTGGACACCTTGCTCAAGAAAAAATGGTTCCCTCTGAGGCCCAATTGAAAATTATCCAACACTTCACTTAGTCTTTGTTGAGAGGTTTGGAATGGTGATGTTGCAATATTAATTGCCCGGGTTTCCCTCCCCACTTCTAGAAGGGGTCAGCTGTAGTTTGTGGATATACTTGTCGGCATATTGTTTACTTTACGTCAGTGGTTCCCAACCCCAGTCCTCAAGGACCAGTAACAGTGCAGGTTTTAAGGATACCCCGGCTTGAGCACAGGTGGTTCAGTCACAATGATTGGGCCACCTGTGCTAATGAGAGGATTGCCTTAAAACCTGCACTGTTAGTGGTCCTTGAGGACTGGAGTTGGGAACCACTGCTTTACGTGATCAGCAATATTATTTCAACAAGCTGTAATTCGTTGCAACAAGTCAAGAGCGGAGAAATACTCAGGTTTAATGTGTATACACAGAGACGCACCATTCTAGTGTGATTGAATTGTACGTTTCCTATTGGCGGAAATATGGACTCGGTTGTAATTGAAGTTGTATTAAAAAGTGCTGCTCAATACTGTAGTATCAGATTCAGAATTCATGAACATACACATACAATCACATGTAGGTGGCAGTAAAACCAACACTTGATGAATTCACTATATTTGCACGATAACTTCACTATGTTATTCTTTACTAACGGTTAAATTATTTATTTTAGGCTACAAAATGCGGCCCAGTCCATATCAGATTACCACATGGTCTCTTGATGAGGGTTATCTTCAAGAATTCAGAGAGGTCTTCTTACAGCATCAGAAAGACTTTTTCATGGGCAGGTATGGGATACAGAGCATTTAAAAGCATATTGTGCTATAAATTTGCAGTTGTCCCCTGTAAAATATTTGCTCTATTTCAGTAAAAAAAAAAATGCATGCAAGGATCCATCCTTATATCCTATATAAGTACCAAAACCCTGTTCCAGTATCACGAGCATCATACTGGTATCGGACAATTCACAGGGGCAGTTTCATCACCGTCAGATAGCTTTGGCTATTTAGCCACTGTCGAACAGTTCACCACTGCTGTTTTGTCGTCACCATTTCGATGCCACTAGCCCTTTGCAAGAAACTCGTGATCCCACAATCCACCTGCATTACCCCCCATTTTCCTGCATTAACTTAATATTAAGGTTAGTGTGGCTGCATGACACAGGAAAATGGTGGTGATGAATTGTCCTCCGGGAGAATTGTCCAGGCGGCAAAGTGTGCAGCAACTAAACAGCCACTGCAATTTGGTGTTGTAAAAGGCCACGGCTAAAAGTCCTTGATCGCATCATAGAGTGCTTGAAATGCATATCTCTAGATTTTGGGTGGGGACATATAAATGAGCACATACAATGTGTCTTTTTTTTGTTTCCTCCCATTTCCTGCGAAATGTAGATTATGAAAGTACAAACTCAATAACCTGAAGGATCGATTCGTCCATAGTACAAAGACAACATTTAAACCAGAACCAAATTTACCTGTGAACTGATTTTTAGCTTTGTATTTCCATAAGCCAAACTTAGCTATGCAACTTTATCAATGCAACAGGCTAAATATTTCAGTTGTGTTTATAATGGGTTTACACATGTCCCACTCTGTGTTACCATAGGGATTTTGACATCACGGGAGACTATTTAGGATAGGAGGAAGGTTCGAGAAAGGTTAAGTTCTTGGAGGACAAGAGGAGAGGAGCCTCGGGGAGAAGTTAGAGGGTGTATTCATAAAGTAATAGAACAGACCAGGCCCCCATTTATTTGTTATGTTAGGGATGAATAAAGACAGTAATACAGTACAATATTGTTGGATGTGAATGATGTGTCCCTGTGCCTGGGGATATGAATAAAGATGTACTACAAAAGTTCCTGGTGCCCATTATTTTCCATCCTTGCTGCCTCATTGGCCAGCTGCCTGAACCCAGCACTCTGACTCAAGGTAACCCATGCTGAGTAGCCAAACAGTATACACCAATGTAATCTCCCTAGAAGCCGGGCAGGGATGGTTATATAAGTTTTATCGAAAAATAGAATTTGACAGCAGGTAAGAACCACATGACCCCCCAGTCTGCCCATTATGTGTTTTAAAACCTCAGACACTATTTTATCATTGGTGTTTTTTAATGTAATTACTGTATTAGCCTCTACCACCTCTATTAGGAGACTATGTTACTGATTCAAAACCCTTTCCATGAAGAAGTACTTTCTCACATTTCCCCTGAGCCTGCCCACCAACAGTTTCCGAGCATGACCTCTTGTTCTAGCATTTCTCTGTCTCTGAAATACCCGTCCATACTGCACCTCATTGAAACCCTTTATATATTTAAAAGTTTCAACCATAACTCCCTCTCCTTTCTCTATACCAAGCTGCACATGTTGAGGTTTTTTAGTTCTTTACTGATGACATTTTATGATGTACAACTTGCACTGTTTTAGTAGACCTTTCTTACCCAATCTCTAATTTATTAATGTCCTTCTGGAGATATGGAGAGTTGATGGATTATATTTGGTCATTTCGTACACACAATAACGTGCATGTTATAATGCCTTGGGGTTGATTTAAGTTAAAGGGGTGTGGAATCGGACATTTGGTCATGGCCGTTTTGCCACGACCACGTCAGTGCCAGCATTTGGCCACCGAGGGACTCTTCACTGCATATGCTCCACCACGGGATACTTAGCCGCCGGTCGTTTCTCCAATAAAGCAAGTTAATTTCAGGGGGTTTACCGGTTAGGAGTTTTAGGGTAAGAGGTTAGGTTTTTAGGGTAGAGATTAGGGTAAGGGGTTAAGGTTTTTCAGGTAAGGGGTTTTAAGGTAAGAGGTAAAGGTTTTTAGGATAGGGGGTAGCATTAGTATTAGAGGTTAAGATTTGGGGTTTTTGGGGTAAGGTTAGTGGCTTACCTTGGTGGCGAAGCGGCCGGCAGAGAGATGTCCCGGCGGCGGGGTGAGTGGCGGCTGAGCGCCAGTGGCGGCTGAGCGCCAGTGGCGATTTGATCACGACAAAACGGCCACGACCACATTTCCTAGACCGAAAGGGGTGGATAATGTAAGAGATGGAGCAGTAACAAAGTAGCAGAGCAAGTTTCCCCCCACATCTGTATTGTGTTTCTGGTAACCCTTGGGAGGAAGCTTGAATGAAAATGGTAAGACATGTGGAGTGGGGTGAGATGAGTTGGGTTGGTGGTTGAAGTCTGTCATTAGATAGGTGTGTAAAGAAATGATACAGTGACTGCCTTACTCACTTACAAAAGCATAGTTTATACCACTGAGACAGTTATGAAAATAGGAGTTGTCAAAACACGGATTGTTAGTCAACAGTTGGGAAAAAAGTTAACTAATACCGGTACAGCAACTACACTTTCTGGAGGTTGTTATCGATACAGCTGCAGGAGAAGCATTTCTCCTTCTAGAAAGAATCCACAAGGGCTGTCCTGTCCTTAGCATTGGATCTACAGAGGAGGGATTCTCTGAACTCCCGCAGGGTCCAGAGGGAACTACATGGAGCCCCAACAGAAACAGATAAGAGAAACACTATATTGCGGTGGCAGAGACTGGGTATGTTTAGATATACTGTAATAGTACTTGTTTTGGGGTGGTAACCAGCTTATCTGTCCATCTAGTTAGTAAGGGCTGAAGCTGCATGTATAGTTAGTCTCCTAAGAGGAGTAGGCATTTATTTTATGATTTGTTTTGACTTAAAGGGACGGTGGCCCTGTTAGTGTATAATTTAACCCTGTAAATAAACCCTGTATAGAGCAATACAAAATTTCCTGCCTTAATCTGGGACTAAAAGATGCTGCAACGTGCTGTGGGCATCACAATTTATGCAGAATGCACGCAGTCCAAACGGCACTGAGCAGTGGAAACTGTGGGTTTGAAAATAAATGCAGGGATTTAAAATGGTTATAGCCACGGTTTATGAAATCCAATCTCAAGGCTGTAATCCGCTGGCCTCTGTCTGTTGTGTCGAAGCATATGTATCGTATGGCTTGACTGTAGATGGTTGCATGCTTAGTGTGTCGGGTGGAAGCTGTTGTCCCTCATATAGCTGGATCTATCTGTAGGTTTGCGGTATACAGAAGTCTGTAGTTGGTTGTTCTTTAAGGTAATGGTGGTATATGTGTGTGTATATATATATATTGTAATAAAAGTCAGTCAGCACTCCAATAGCAATTGATATTTGTAGGTGCAAGTCACATACAGAAAGATAGGATAACGATACCGTGTTTGGATCCACGAAATCAGGAGACAGCACTCTAGTGTTTGAGGAATAAAGCTGTATTTTCAAAGCATGGCACAGTACATCCAATGTTTCGGTCTACCGAACGGGTGGTAACCCTGAGGAAGGTCCCATTCCAGGGATTGAAACGTTGGATGTACTGTGCCATGCTTTGAAAATACAGCTTTATTCCTCAAACCCTAGAGTGCTGTCTCCTGATTTCGTGGATCCAAATATAGTATCGTATTGTTACCCTATATATATATATATATAAAGTAGACAAAAAAATTATATATATATATAATTTTTTTGTCTACTTTACCCATCCCAGGAAATTCCTATGGTACTTCCATTTCGTCTCTGACTGCCATGGAGGGCAAGGAGGAAACCTGAAGAATTATTCTTACTGATTATTTCTTTCCTCGAACCCTCTATGGCAGTTCTACTTCCCTCCCTTGTGTGTCTTTTCTATTGGTGCCGGGAGTATGGTGTACAGTATCATTTCAGCTTGGGGAAAACCGTAAGACATCAAGGAGAAGGAGGAGTAGTCTTTTATAGAGGAGCAAGAATTATTTTACTGTACCTGTCCACCTCAGCCAGGAGAGGGCCTTAACACATTCGTCTCTGACTGTCACAGAAGCCTCGAAGAAAGAATACTATCTGTAAGAATAATTCCGTTTTTTGTTGTTCTTTCTTGCAGGAATGGACTGGGTGCTTATTTAGCATTCATGGGCCAGCTGTCGCACCAATGCAACATCACATTACACAAATCGGACATCTTCAATTCATTAAGGGATGAAAAATATGACATTGCGGTGATAGATGCTTTTAATCCTTGCTCTTTTCTAGCCATGGAGAAGCTAGGGATACCTTTCATTGCTTTCTTTCCTGGAATGTTTGCCAATGCAGCACAGATTGGAATACCAAGTCCGCTGTCCTATGTGCCAGTATTCCAGTCCCAGCTCACAGACCACATGGATTTCTGGGGACGTGTGAAGAACACTTTCATGTATTTTGCTTCACACATAGTGGAGAGAAAAGTTCAAGCAACATTTGAAGATGTCATTAAAGAACATTTTCCTGTTGGATCCAGACCGTGCCTGTCAGATCTCTACCTTAAAGCAGAGCTCTGGATTTACAATACAGATTTTGCCTTCGATTTTGCACGTCCACTCCTGCCTCACGTTCAATATATTGGAGGTTTATTAGCCAAGCCTGCGAAGCCAGTATCACAAGTGAGTATTTATCTCTTATATCTAAGGCATCTTGCATGAAGCTATAAAATCGGTAACTTTGTGTTGTCATCAAGACGATAGGATAACTTATACTGAATCACAGCCGCAGTGATGCTTATTTGTCACTTTTTAATGTGGGAGGGTTACTGTCCGTCTTAGTAGGGAAATTTGATGGTAGTAACGAGACAAACTTTTCATCAAAGTCAGAATCCGCTGCAAAAATTGCGCATGGACAAACTTTTGAAAATTTGTCCGAAAAAGTTTGGTTCGTCTATCTTCAGAGTGTGGGGGGGGTGGAGGGGGAAGGGTTGGGCAGGGGAGGAGAGAGAGACTGAACTCTAGAGCAGGGGTGCACAAACTGGGGGATGCGAGATTTTTCTGGGGGGGGCACGGCGGTTGCAGAGGCCCTGCTTTTTTCCCCAAGGCATTTAAATGAAATGCTGAGGGACCGCGCAAGGCCTCTGCAACTCAACATACCGAGATTCAGCCGGCTTCGGGACGCATCTCAATGGCAATGCAGCATCAAATGATGCTGCCGGGTCATGTGACGTGACGTCACATGGCCGCACTAAGGTAAGGGATGGGGCCGCGAGCACCGGGGGAGAGCAGGCAGGGGGACGCAGCACCAAAAGTTTGCGCACCCCATGCTCTAGAGTGCCAAGTGATATATACAGGCATACCCCGTTTTACGTACACCCGCTTTACGTACACTCACAAGTACGTACATTTATTTTTAGTGGCACCATACCCCTGTGTTCGTACGCGTGCTTCGCGAGTACGGACACCAGGGGGCGGCGTGCGCACCTCAACACTCCTGCAACCTCCTTCATGCTTGTCTTCATTATGGTGCGCTCGATCTCCCTGTTCCCTCTGCCCTCCCATCTGTCTCCGTTCCCCCTCCCATCTGTCTCCGTTCCCCCTCCCATCTGTCTCCGTTCCCCCTCCCATCTGTCTCCGTTCCCCCTCCCATCTGTCTCCGTTCCCCCTCCCATCTGTCTCCGTTCCCCCTGCACTCACACTCCATAAAGCAGTAGCTAAACCAGTGATTCCGCCCGTGACTCTGCTTCCTCCGCTCTCCTCCTTATCCCCCCTCCTCCCTCCCTCACCCCTCCCTCCTCCCTCCCTCACCCCTCCCTCCTCCCTCCCTCCTCAGAGCTCTGCGAAGCTTTGCATGTGATGTGAATTACGGAGCAACAGTGAGGGGAAGGAGAAGATCTTCTGCTGCAATCTTTGCTTGTGTGTGTGTGTGTGTGTGTGACTGAGTGACAGTGTGTGTGTGTGACTGAGTGACAGTGTGTGACTGAGTGTGTGACTGAGTGACTGTGTGTGACTGAGTGACTGTGTGTGACTTAGTGACAGTGTGTGACTGAGTGACTGTGTGTGACTGAGTGACTGTGTGTGACTGAGTGACTGTGTGTGACTGAGTGACAGTGTGTGACTGAGTGACTGTGTGTGACTGAGTAACTGTGTGTGACTGAGTGACTGTGTGTGACTGAGTAACTGTGTGTGACTGAGTGACTGTGTGTGACTGAATGACTGTGTGTGACTGAGTGTGTGTGACTGAGTGACTGTGTGTGACTGAGTGACTGTGTGTGACTGAGTGACAGTGTGTGACTGAGTGACAGTGTGTGACTGAGTGACTGTGTGTGACTGAGTGACTGTGTGTGACTGAGTGACTGAGTGTGTGACTGAGTGACTGTGTGTGACTGAGTGACTGAGTGACTGTGTGTGACTGAGTGACTGAGTGACTGTGTGTGACTGAGTGACTGTGTGTGACTGAGTGACTGTGTGTGACTGAGTGACTGTGTGTGACAGTGTGTGACTTAGTGACAGTGTGTGACTGAGTGTGTGACTGAGTGACTGTGTGTGACTGAGTAACTGTGTGTGACTGAGTGACTGTGTGTGACTGAGTGACTGTGTGTGACTGTGTGTGACTGTGTGACTGTGTGTGACTGAGTGACTGTGTGTGACAGTGTGTGACTTAGTGACAGTGTGTGACTGAGTGACTGTGTGTGACTGAGTGACTGTGTGTGACTGAGTGACTGTGTGTGACTGAGTGACTGTGTGCGTGTGTGTGTGTGACTGTGCGTGTGTGTGTGACTGAGTGCGTGTGTGTGTGTGACTGAGTGCATGACTGACTGAGTGAGAGAGAGAGTGAGAGAGAGACTGAGTGAGTGAGAGAGAGACTGAGTGAGTGAGAGAGAGACTGACTGAGTGAGTGAGAGAGAGAGACTGACTGAGTGAGTGAGAGAGAGAGACTGAGTGAGTGAGAGAGACTGACAGAGAGAGAGAGACTGAGTGAGAGAGAGAGACAGAGAGACTGACTGAGTGAGAGAGAGACTGCGAGAAGGAGAGAGAGAGAGGGAGAGAGAGAGCTGCTATACAGCACTGACCTGCGTGCGCGCCTCTCACCTCCTTGCTTGCTCCCATTCATTTTATTTGAATAAAGCCTACTGTATTTATTTTGGTTACAAATGCATTATTAACATCAGTTATACACATATATGATGTTTGCAGTACAGTACATGCATTGTAAAGTGGAGAAAAGGTAGTACTGCACTTTAAGTACATTTTCACTTTACATATATGCTCCGGTCCCATTGCGTATGTTAAAGCGGGGTATGCCTGTACTGTAGATATACAATAGATATACTGTATATATACAGTTAGGTCCGGAAATAATTGGACACTGATACAAGTTTTGTTATTTTGGCTGTGTACCAAAATAAATTCAAGTTACAGTTAAATAATGAATATGGGCTTAAAGTGCAGTCTATCAGCTTTAATTTGAGGGGATTCACATCCAAATTGGAGAAAGGGTTTAGGAATTACATCTCTTTAATATGTAGCCCCCTCTTTTTCAAGGGACCAAAAGTAATTGGACAATTGACTCAAAAGCTGTTTCATGGACAGGTGTGGGCTATTCCTGCGTTATTTCATCATCAATTAAGCAGCTTAAAGGTCTGGAGTTGATTCCAGGTGTGGCATTCGCATTTGGAAGCTGTTGCTGTGAACCCACAACATGCGGTCAAAGGAGCTCTCAATGCAAGTGAAACAGGGCATCCTTAGGCTGCAAAAAAAAGAAAATCCATCAGAGAGATAGCAGGAACATTAGGAGTGGCCAAATCAACAGTTTAGTACATTCTGAGAAAAAAAGAACGCACTGGTGAGCTCTGCAACACAAAAAGGCCTGGGCGTCCACGTAAGACAACAGGGGTGGATGATCGCAGGATCCTTCCATGGTAAAGAAAAACACCTTTACAACATTTAGCCAAGTGAAGAACACTCTCCAGGAGGTAGGCATATCATTATCCAAGTCTACCATAAAGAGAAGACTTCACGAGAGCAAATACAGAGGTTTCACCACAGGGTGCAAACCATTCATAAGCCTCAAGAATAGAAATGCCAGATTAGACTTTGCTAAACAATATCTAAAAAAGCAAGCCCAGTTCTGGAACAGCATTCTTTGGACAGATGAAACCAAGATCAACCTGTACCAGAACGATGGGAAGAAAAAAGTATGGCGAAGGCTTGGAACGGCTCATGATCCAAAGCATACCACATCATCTGTAAAACACGGTGGAGGCAGTGTGATGGCATGGGCATGAATGGCTTACAATGGCACTGGGTCACTAGTGTTTATTGATGATGTGACAGAAGACAGAAGCAGCCGGATTAATTCTGAAGTGTATAGGGATATATTGTCTGCTCAGATTCAGCCAAATTCAGCGAAGTTGATTGGACGGTGCTTCACTTTACAGATGGACAATGACCCAAAACATACTGCGAACGCAACCCATGAGTTTTTTAAGGCAAAGAAGTGGAATATTCTGCAATGGCCGAGTCAATCACCTGATCTCAACCAGATCGAGCATGCATTTCACTTGCTGAAGACAAAACTTAAGGCAGAAAGACCCACAAACAAACAACAACTGAAGACAGCTGCAGTAAAGGCCTGGCAGAGCATCACAAAGGAGGAAACCCAGCGTTTGGTGATGTCCATGCGTTCCAGACTTCAAGCAGTCATTGCCTGCAAAGGATTCTCGACAAAGTATTAAAAAATAACATTTTATTTATGATTGTGTTAATTTGTCCAATTACATTTAAGCACCTGAAATAAGGGGACTGTGTATGAAAATGGTTGCAATTCCTAAATGTTTCATACGATATTTTTGATCAACCCCTTGAATTAAAGCTGAAAGTCTGCACTTCTATTGCATCTCGGTTGTTTCATTTCAAATCCATTGTGGTGGCGTACAGAGCCCAAATTATGAAAATTGTGTCAGTGTCCAATTATTTCCGGACCTAACTGTATATACCATCCCAGACACATCTTTAAACAACATGTGGAGAGCAGGGCTAGAGTGGAGTCAGGAGAGGTCAGGGGAGGAGAGGTAAATGTGGGTGTCACCAGCATAAAGAAGATACTGAAAGCCAAAATATAGTATTAGTTCACCAAGAGAAGAGGTTGCTTGTGGGGCCCCAACAGAAAGAGAGAGTTAAGAGGAAGAGACACGAGAGAAGGAATACAAACATCAATGTGATCAGAGTACTTTGCCATAGTTTTACTACAGTAATACCCATGAAGTTACAAATTAGACGACACTGCTGCTTTAATTGCTAGTATTGAAACATTAGTATTAAAACAGTGTTAAAACATAAGTTCAAAGGGGTGCCTAAGATATAAGTTTTATATCTGCTAATTAGACTTAACATGTTGTAACCCCTCTTTATTTGCTGGTACATGCAGTTGCCCAGGAGGGGGCCTGAGTCCCCGGTATTAGAAATTAAATGGTTCCTGGCTGCTGTAGGACTGGCTGAGGTCAGACAACACAGAGCGACACGTGTTCTGGGGTAGCAATATTTTATTGGTGTACGTTATCAAATCAGTCTGTATTCATTACAGTGACCCTCTGCTCTTCTGAAACCAGATGACATGCACAATCTGTACACCTATTCAGGTAGCACGATAAGTGACTTATCGACAGTCTTGAGCACTTTTGGAGTGAGTTTGCATTTGTAGCTATTCAGTGAGCACCGATAACATTCCAAACCCGTTAGAAAACTGCTTCTTCCTGATCGGTAGCGTTCTCGCAATGACAAACCGAGCGGCAGCTCCCAAAATGCTCAAACTCACATTTTTCAAAAAAAATCAAGCTATTCCGGTAGCTCCGAGATTCACATCGCAACCGCCACTCGCAGGTTCTGATCTCGCCACCTGAAGGGGGGTGAGATGGAATCCGTGATGTGCATATGAAGGAGAAAAATGCATTGTTACTACATCGGATTGAAACCGGGGTCTCCGGAGCTGACCCACATTAATATGATCTCCGGAGACCCCCTACCTCATTGTTATGTAATAAATACATTTACAGGCAGCTTCATTACCTTAGTGCATAACCGCTAAGTTAAGGAAGGGGTTAAATACCTGTGCCTGGTTTGTTGAGGGTACAGGGGGTGGGTGACGCTTGGGGTTGCCCCAGGGTGGGCGGTTAGGACTACTGGGAGGGTAGCAGGAGGAGTTAGCCGCTAAGGTAAGGAAGCTCTGTTTTTATTTACATTTTAATAACATATTACTGAAGGAGGGGGTCTCTGATATCAATGCGGGTCAGGTCCAGAGACCCCCTGCTTCAATACTATGTTAATAAAAATGAAGACAGTGCAATCGTTGTAAGAGCTGTACAAGGAGATGCAGTCTTACAGACTGCAGGGATATCGCAGATCTTAGAAAAAGACATTGCTAAGTCGAGTTGTATTGGCATTTTCCTACCGGATGGTATCTGGCTTGCGATAAATCTTTCTGAATACCGTGATAACACAAATGTAATACCGTGAGGTAGGAACATGCCAACCCAATTAATATGGCAGCGAGCTTATCGAAGCTACCTTAATAGGCTCCATAGTATCCTGACGCTTTTAGCTAATGCTGCACGAGTGTCCCAGAATGGTATACATACAATCCTAGTGCCAGGATGGCGATGAAGATAATTGATGTCAGAGAGAGAGTTATAGTTGCAGGCCTGTACTTCACAAAGGTATATATGATGTGTGTGGGGTACACATAAAAGGGATACTGTAGGGTGGTGGGGCGATCCCCCTGGACATCTATCCTTCCAGACCCCTCAGAGGACCTGTCCTTTTGCTAGGCAAGATAGCCAAGCTGGACTCCCTTTGAGGACTCTAAAGGGTACCATTAAGTAACCGCTCCCAGCACTGTAGGAGGACAATTACCACTAAAAATGCCCATAGGCAAAAAACAATAAATACTTTAATGTTAAGCAAAATTCGGCGCAGTAACACATACTCAAAACTATTATAAAAACATTTAAAACACATATATCGGGTGGTGAAGGGCTCAGGGATATCTAGGGTTAAATCCCGAATAATAAAGTATGTATCCCCTAGCCAAATTAGGGTTGTTCATATGAGACAATATTGGGAAAACAGGGGTAAATAAGCATAAGGCAATAGTCTTTCTTGTCTCAAGATAGGGTGCTGGTATGGGTAGAGCTAATAGGATGCGTGCTGTAAATACCTCAATGCAGATATAGCAATCAGAGTGAACAGTATATAAGCAGCATAGGGTGCAGTGCATCAAATGGTAGTATATCAATCAATACTAAGTCCCGTGTGTAATATATCACAACCCAGCCCACAATAGGCGTCCAGTGGGAACAAGCAAAACACTGTTAAATCAGCTCAAATCGAACGCTTGTATGCATTTAATAAGCACAATAAACCTGCACCATTCAAACCCAGCTCTTCCCGCCCTACCAGCTATGATTAGGAACAACCTCACCCGTGATTCCTCCTACATGACGTCAACGCGATGACGTCATGCCGACGTACGTTTCACGCATAAGGGGCTGGCGCTTTCTCAAGGTGGGAGAAAGCGCCAGCCCCTTATGCGCGAAACGTACGTGCTTGTTCCCACTGGACGCCTATTGTGGGCTGGGTTGTGATATATTACACACGGGACTTAGTATTGATTGATATACTACCATTTGATGCACTGCACCCTATGCTGCTTATATACTGTTCACTCTGATTGCTATATCTGCATTGAGGTATTTACAGCACGCATCCTATTAGCGCTACCCATACCAGCACCCTATCTTGAGACAAGAAAGACTATTGCCTTATGCTTATTTACCCCTGTTTTCCCAATATTGTCTCATATGAACAACCCTAATTTGGCTAGGGGATACATACTTTATTATTCTGGATTTAACCCTAGATATCCCTGAGCCCTTCACCACCCGATATATGTGTTTTAAGTGTTTTTATAATAGTTTTGAGTATGTGTTACTGCGCCGAATTTTGCTTAACATTAAAGTATTTATTGTTTTTTGCCTATGGGCATTTTTAGTGGTAATTGTCCTCCTACAGTGCTGGGAGCGGTTACTTAATGGTACCCTTTAGAGCCTATTCTACCTTATCTTGGTTGGGTATTTGAACCCTAATTATTTTCAGTCTTGTTGTCCAGTAAACTGGGATCTTTTTTAGGAGAACCTCTGTCTCCTTATATGTTTATGTCTGTCATCCCTATCCCTTTTGCACCGACTGTAATTATATTGCTTATTACCTCTTCTTTATTGCGATGAGCGGTATTTCACAAGTTATGCATATACTCCCTTTGAGGACACCTACAGATGCAGCCACTAGTATCCGACCACTTGCCTTGGAAAATCTGGGGCTATCTCACACTAACGCTGCAACATTTCTGTAGCCAGACGACTAATGGCCCATTGGATTAACACAGCGTGGGTCCCTGCAGTCCCATTCAAACGGCAGCATTTTCCAAAGCAAGTGGTCGGATAATGGTGGCTGCATCTGTATGGGTCCTTCTGGAGCTGGAAATGGGATGGGTTGGATCCCATGCTGGTCTGTCTGCGCTCGGGACACAGAACCCTTCACTGTTTCCCCTCCGCAGCTCTGACCTCCTGAGCTCTCACATCCTGCTTCCTTAAGAACTCTGGTCAGCGGAACTGGTTATACTTTTTCTCCACTCAGGGAGCTGCCGATCAAAAAATAATAAAAAGTAGAACTTCTGCTGCAGACAAGTGTCAATAATATCTGTTTCATTCATAGGACGAGGAGTAAAGTAGCCATAATTTTATAAAGAAATGTGCATTATGAGAATGAAATGCATGAGCCGCATAATAATGTTTATTTCTTCTGATTGTGTAAATAGCGCTGTACAGAGAGGATTGTGGAGGCACAAGGGGTCTCTGCCCCGTACCGCTTACAATCCATGTTTCTGGTGCCGGAAACACAGAGAGATAAAGTAACCTGTAGAGCCGATACTGGGATTAATCGGTTTGGAAGGCAGTGACATTACCACAGAACTTCTTCTTCAGCCTCATGTTGCATCACATGTGAAATATACCGATATGTCTTTCACAGGAATTGGAAGACTTTATATCCCAATCGGGAGAAGCTGGTTTTATTGTTGTGACGCTGGGTTCCATGATACCCTCCCTCACTCTCATTGAAGTTTTGAAGGAGATGAATGCTGGCTTTGCTAAAGTCCCACAGAAAGTGATCTGGAGATACCAGATATCACAGTGGCCCAGAGAGCTGGAATTGGCACCTAATGTTAAAATCATGGATTGGCTCTCTCAGAATGATCTGTTAGGTAAGAAATAATGGGCTCGGTGTATTAGTGGTAAAATGTAAGCGCAAAGTAAATTTTTTGTGACAACTCGTGCTGTATTATATTTGCGGTAGGCAGGACCTGCATGCCCCCCCACTTTTTCTTTTAATCAACCCTCTCCTCGTATTCTCACTCCCTCTTTCTCCCCCTCTCTTTCTTACTCTCCCCCTCTCTATCTCACTCTCCTCTCACTCACTCCCCTCTCTCTCACTCTCCCCCCTCTCCCTCGGTCTCCCCCTCTCCCTCACCCTCTCTGTCTCTTCCCCTCTCTCTCACGCTCTCCCCTCTCTCTCACTCTTTCTGCTCTCTCTCTCTCTCTCTCTCACTTTCTCCCATCTCTCTCTCACCTTTCTCTAACTCCTTGTCAGGTTCTTCCTGACGTCCTGGTCTGCAGTACCCATGCACCTCCACCAGGAGTGCTGCTAAATCCTGTCCTTGTTGAGATCCCCTTCTGTGGTTCCTCTCACTCTGTAATCTGATCCTCTCTTGCTGCATTTATAAGCTTCCTGTTCCTGCAGCCAGCTGCCTGTTTATACTGGTTCCGCCAGCACCTGCTTGCTCCATGCTGTTGCCGTTCCCTTGTCCCAGTCCTGTTCCTGTTTCTCTCCATCTGTTCCCATCCTGTTCCTGCTTCCTCGCTGCCGACCTCTGTACGTGACCAAAAATGATACCTTGCTGCCTGCCTCTGATCTCTGCCCGTGACCTGACTATGATACTTTGCTGCCTCCCTCGACCCCTGCCTTTGATCCTGACTATGCCTTTGCTCACTGCCTGCTGTTCCAGCCACTGGGATTCACTCCTGCCGTCGATCTTCTCTTGATCCTCCCCTCTCTCACACTCCTCCCCCACTCTCTCTCCCTCTCTCACCCTCCTTTATCACTCCCCCATTTCTCACTTTGCCCTCTCTCTCTCACCCCCCTCTTTCTCACTGTCCACCTCTATTTCTCACTCCCTATCCCTCCCCCTATCTCTCCCCTTCACACTCACACTCCCTCTCTCTCACTACCCCCTACTCCCTCTTTCTCGCCTCCCCAGTATTTCCACCCCCACCACTCCCCCTCTCTCCCCTGTATTTCCACCCCCACAACTCCCCCTCTCTCCCCTGTATTTGTCCCCTCTCTCTCCCACCCCTTGTATTTCTCCTCCTTACTCCCTCTCTCACTCCCCCACCACTCTCTCTCTCCTTTCTGTTTTTCTATCCCTACTCCCTCTCTCCACTTCCCCTCTATTTCTCCACCACTCACTGTCACTCCCCATCTATATTTCTCCACCCACAACTCCATCTCTCTCCCCTCAACCTGTATTTATTCTCCCACACTCCCTCCTTCACTCCTCCCTTGTATTTCTTCCCCCCTGTATTCACCCCCACTCCCTCTCTCTCCTCCCACCACCACACCCTCTCTCCAACTCCCCGGCATTTCTCTCTGTCTTCCCACTCCCCCCCCCCCCTGTGTACTCCTCCCATGCCTTTTCACTCACTTCTCACTCTTTCCCCTCTCTAAAAAATTTACCTGGGGGGAGGGGGGTTGGGGGAGAGACCTCCGGGCAGGAAGGCCTCAACAGCAAAGGGGATCTGGGGTTCCATGGCCTGATATGGAAGTTGGGCCTGACTTCTGGCATTGGCCTGCTGGAAGGACCTGGTAGGGTGGCTAGAGGATGGCCCCGCAGCAAAGGAGAACTGGGCCCCCCCTGGCATGCAGAGAGGCCCTAGAGGCCTGTCTTTTGGGCAGGCCAAACTTCCAGCTCTGGTGATAAGCTGTATCTATAACTTAATCTTATTTGCGTTATTTTCTGGTATGTCTGCATTGATCGACAACGACACGACCACAACGCGATGAGGGGTTAGATTCACATATTGCTTTGAGTATATGTATGAAGAATTATGCAGCCTGTGTTTCTATGTTGGATTTATCATTCCTGTTAAAGTTCTTTTGACATAAAATTCTTGCGCCATATTCTACAGCACTGGAGATAGTCTCAATAAATAAATATATTGTGTTGTAGACAATTTTTTTTTTTTTTTTCAACATATATTTTTTTTATTTTTCAGGAAACATGATAACATAAAAAGGGGGAAAGAAATGGAGGGGGGGGGGTACAGAAAATAAAAAGGTTGTGGGGTGGGGAGGGGCAGGGCAGTAGCGTGACATCCATCATTGGCTCCACGCAGGGAGCGAACATTCAATAATACTTGTTACATCCTTCGCTAGGTCTAAGTTTACTTAACCGTTAGCAGTAGTTTCTATTTTCCTTTTTATTTTATAGTTCCTATTGCGTTCTTCCATATAAAAGTCTCCCAGGGGTCCCATGTTGTCAGGAAGGTGTTGTGTCTCTCATGCATTAGGCTTGTAAGTCTCTCCATAGTCATTATATAATTTATCTTGTGCATTACCTCTGTGATAGGGGGAGGGTTGTTCTGTTTCCAGTGTTTTGCGATTAGAGTTTTAGCTGCGGACAGGATCTGTGTTATCAAGAAGTCCAATTTTCTCTCTAGCCCCTCGTTCGGTTTTAGTAGAAGCACTGTTTCTATATCCCATGGTAGCTCCACCCCTGTTACCCCTTCTATTAGACGTCTGATTCTTCCCCAAAATAAGATTATCTTGGGGCAGGACCACCATATATGTTTGAATGTGCCTATTTGACCACAGTTGCGCCAGCACATAGGGGAGGTTAGCGGGAAAAAAGAATGGAGGCGAGCTGCTGTGTAGTACCACCTGTGTAGGACTTTCAGGTTTGTTTTTCTAATCAGTGAGCAGCGGAAGGCTTTAGCTATCCTTTCGTGGATTTCTGCCCAGTCCTCTTCCTCTAGGGGGTTTCCTATGTCGTATTCCCATTCTAGGATATGTTTGTTTGTTTGGCCTTCGTATTGTTTCAGTAATGTCTGGTAGAATTGGGCAATCGTCCCTTTATTATATTGACCTCTTTGGAACAGGCCCTCAAAGTTGGTGAGTGGTCTGTTCCAAGTGTCGCTTGGTTGTATTGAGGAGACATAGTGGGCCAGCTGTATATATTGGAATATTTGTGTGGTTGGAATGTTGTATTCCTCTCTTATCCCCATGAATGACTTAACTCTTCCGCCCTTCTGCATGTCTCCTAGCTTGGAAAGCCCTTTCTCATCCCATTGCTTAAAGATATTTGAGTTGTGAGCTGGTGTGAATTCGGGGTTGGATCCGATAAGTGTTAGGGGCGAAGAGATGGAAGAGATCTGCTTGTGTTTACAATTTTTGTCCCAGATGTTTAGGGAGTGCAGTAAGACTAAGTGATCTCTATAGACTGTTTGCCTGTTCGCCTTTTTTACCCATAGAAGAGACTCCAACTCCTTGGCCTACGCTTCCGCCCTCTCTATGTCCACCCACGTTTTTTTCCCTGGAGCTGCGGACCAATAGATTAGTGGGCTTAATCTAGCCGCTTCGTAGTGTTGTAGACAATTTTTAAACATAAATTATCATCTCAAAACTATCTGTTGATACATAGACTGCGAAGAACTGTCATAAAAAAGAATCATTATCAGAAAGACAATATACACAATATTATTATACTCAGAAGTACTAAAGCTTGTGTTACTTTTATCACTTTTGACACAAATATATTCCAATCTGCGTTACTGTACATTTAGTGCAATAAAATATACTTACACAATTTATAAGATCACAAAGAGGGAAACTGCATCATTTGAGAAACACTACTACATGGCTTGGAGGCATATACATTTATTATGAATAAAATGTCCAATTTAATTGATTCAGCTGCAAGAGCAGCGGTGACGAGAGAGCGGAGGCAGCCCCACCGGAAGTTTGCCAACTTCCGTAATCACTGCATGGGTGGGCTCCTTCCATCGGTACCGACGTGTTACTACTCAGATCTCATCTAGGACTTTGGAATGGAAGAATTGGGGGGTGTGACGATAGACCCGATCTTTATTCATTTATAAAATGTTTTACCTGGACACAATACATTGAGAGTACCTCTCGTTTTCAAGTATGTCCTGGGCACAGTCTTGTAATGACAATACATCATTACATGTTATATTTACAGACTTTAATGGACAGTTGGGGACAATATATGTTATGGGCGTATTTAAAAGTTACAGATAAGATTAAAATGTGCACCGCTGAAGTCTTGAAAGAACCTAGACTGGTGGTGGCTTTGAGAGTCTCTGGTAGATTGTTCCAGTTGCGAGGTGCACGATAAGAGGAGGAGCGACGGATTCTTTGTTGACTCTTGGGACCATGAACAATCTTTCTCAGTCGGATCACAGTAGTCTAACACTTCAGCACACAGAAGGTTAATTTGAGTTACAAGTTACATTGTAAAAATACATAGAATTATTTTATAGGGGTCAGACCTGATCTCTGTGTTTGTCGAAAAGTGGGGAGCCACCTGGACTGGGATTGTGGGGTGATTAAAAACATAGATCCACAACTCTTGGTAACAGTGGAAATAATCAGAGCATCTTTATGTCGCTTAAAAGAAATTCCTTAAGTGATCTGGATATTATATTTTCCTTTAAAAAACCTTTTTGTTCTCCATAAGCAATACAAATGTAATTAGAGTGTGATGAGGATGAATTAAGTACATGCCCCAGAAGGTGGGCTTATTCTGTTCTCAATGAAGGGACATTAAGGATAAAAAAAACACGAATTTGGGATATGAATTTAGAATTCAACATGAGGTGTGTTTTATGCCAACAAGAAATGCGATTTCTCAAAGACCTCTTTTGGGAGAGAACTGATGTGCATTGGAAGGCTCGAAGGCTCTTGGCACCAAAACTCTTAGAAGCCAAGGTTGAATGAACATTGGATTGACCCCTTGGCTTGCTGTTTGGTAAATGGCATACGAGCTTGTACTGTTCACCAAACAACATGTTGATTTCTGATTTGTATTAATGTTTTATCACAGGACACCCCAAGGTCCGCCTACTGGTGACCCATGGAGGAATGAATAGTTTGATGGAAGCGATATATCACGGGGTCCCTGTTGTGGCAATTCCACTTTTTGGAGATCAATTTGACAACATGGTTCGAATCAAAGCAAAAAAGATGGGAACTTTTATTCCACCTGAGCAACTTAAGGCTGAAATATTAGCAACTACTATTAGGAAAATAACAGATGATAAAAGGTACGTGTAAATGTTGAACATAGTGGGAATATTATTATCCATGTACAGTAGTAATTTAGCTTTGTGTATGTAACGGTGTTCCCCCCAACCCCCCCACCCCAATCGCAGATCGGGGCCATTACTGAGTGTGTGTGGTGCATACCTGCTGGCAACAGGAGGGCCGAGTCGTCCGCGGAAACTTTGGGACTTCAGGAAAAGGCTTATGGGGTCCATACCCCACGATATACTTAGCAGTGCAGCGCCTCCATCTGACGTAGGCTCCAGGGATATGGAGGCGATCTCCCACGGTAGAATCATAACTCTCCCCCCAGTTAGATCACACACCAGGCAGGAGGTATATTGCAAAAGAGGAACGGGTTTATTACTACTTTAGTGCAGTAAGGTACAGGTACTTAGCAGTCACCTGCCGGATCACAGTCTCATATATCAGCTCTCGGGTATCACCAGAGTTAGTCCCTGGACCGTCACTACGGGCCTAGGGCACCCGCAGCCGGTCTAGCTCTTCCCCACCTCCCTTGCGGAGACAGAGGTATAGTCGCTCTACTCCACCACGGAGGGAAGAGCACATGGGAAGGCCCCAATCTCAGGCTCCAAGTCGTGACCTGCCTTCCTCAGGGGGAAGGAACAACAGCCCCAACATTAGGGCGGTCCTGCCCAAGTACAGCCAGGGGGCGTGCATCCCGTTGTCCCAGCCACAACAGGATATGCCATCCCCTGCCGTCACTCAAGTGCAGACCTGTGAATACCAGGGTTTACTGCCAGCCCATAGGGTAGATTTAGTAACCAGGGGGTACCCCGTTACATGTACAACAGCATTTAGATTACTCTCATACAGTACGTCACTTATAGATAGTTAGTATAAGGATTTCTTGATGGTTTCGAAACTCATCTAGTACCTTAAAGGTAAACACTGTAAAATGTATAATTAGAGACACGAACAGACCGATTACATCGTGGATTCAGTTAGTGACTTCCCAATATTTTTTTATTTCCCAATTCTTATTTTGTCCTAATGAGTTGGGAGCTTACAGTACCATCTGTAATTTCCCATGTAAAGTTTGTGCTATTCCAGAAGAAGTAGAACTCAGAAAGATTTCAGGTAAAAGGGGAGATGGGGTAGGGACCCCCGCCCTACCACACACACAGAGTGACACACACACAGAGTGACACACACACAGTGACACACACACACAGTGACACACACACAGAGTGACACACACACAGAGTGACACACACACACACAGAGTGACACACAGAGTGACACACACACACAGAGTGACACACACACAGAGTGACACACACAGAGTGATACACACACAGAGTGACACACACAATCACACACACACACACACACACATGCACACTCAGTGACACACACGCACACTCAGTGACACACACACACAGTCACACACACAGAGAGTCACACAAACACACGAGGAATATAGAAATGCAAATAGCTACAAAGGGGGTGTGTGCCGAGCACGCACGTTCTAAGTCAAACATCTTTGCATTTTGTCACAGAAATTGTGTTTTGATTTTTCATTTAAAACATCACCATCAAAAATGCAATTTCTGTGACAAAAGACAAAGAAGTTTCACTTAAAATGTGCATGCTCGGCACACACACCCTTTTTTTCCAATGACAAATTTATAGCTATTATTATCATTTATTTATAACGCACCAACATATTCCGTAGCGCAGTACAATAGGGTCGGGGGACAAAAAACAATGAAATAACAAGCATTAGCATACATTGTTACAGTAGGTAAGAAGGGCCTTGCCCCAAGGAGCTTGCACTCTATAAGAAAGGGTAAGTGGAAACATTCTGTTACAGAGTGATAAGAAGGATGGTGTGTACAGGCAGCTGTAACATCCACGAATTGCAGCAAACGGCTGACCCCCTTTGACTGCCCTACACCTGACCCCCTTTGGCTGCCCTTCGGCTGACACCCTTTGGCTGCCCTTCGTCTGACACCCTTTGGCTACCATTTGGCTGACACCCTGTGGCTGCCCTTCAGCTTACAGCCTTTGGCTGTAGCCTTGACTGCGAATCGATTGTTATCATCTTCAAGAGAGTTTGAGGTAAAGTGATATCAGCTGCACAGCAAATAGACGCCCATAGCAGAGATGCAGAGGGTTAGGTGCTGACGGACTCCAGGTCTTTGAAGTTGTTTTGTTTCTTTTCCTCATGACGTTAACCCTGCCACGCTGGCTTAGTGGACAGGAGCAGTGAAGGGAAAGAATTGTTGGAAAACTCTCATTTGGGGGTCGCCTTTGCTGCAAATCAGTTGTTATAGTTCAATTATATTTTAAATAATAATAGATTCATTTTAGGAAGCCTCTCTCTATTTCTATTTTCTAAGCATAAATACTGTATACTTTCTAATATATGGTAAAAATTGTACATTGTAATTGTAAAGTGCTTTGAGTCCCATTAGGAGAAAAGAACTATATGAAGAAATAAAATTAGTGTTAAGCCTGTGCCTTTGTATTCTGCTGTTTTTATCACCCCTTCATGATCTGAAGTTCATTAGAGCTAAATGCTGCTAGGGCCTTCATTTTGAAATGATAATGGTTACCCTGAATTTAATGTTTTTTAATGTCAGACTCTCTCTCTATATTTATCCACAGCTACAAGATCTCAGCAATGAATCTGCGTGTGATTCAGCGGTCACGCCCATTTCCACCGGGCCGGCAATTCGTGAGATGGGTAGAGCACATCATCCAGGCAGGTGGAGGTCACCATCTGCATCCCTACTCTTTACAACAGCCTTGGTATCAGCAGTATTTGCTGGATGTGATTTTGTTCCTCTCTGTGTGCCTCATTGTGACCGGTTACTCCATTCTGAAAGTACTGAGGTTTGTCGTTGGAAATCTATGTTCTAGTGGGAAGCAAAAACAAAACTAATGCAATACAGGTTAAAACAAATATGGGAGTAAGAGCAACCCAATTGTTTTTAATAGGATTTGCTGTAAAGTTTGTTATTCTGGCAAGTTGCCCTTGCTATATTTTGTGAGGTTGCAGGGTGTAGTCTGCCTTTAAGGATCTGACGTATGTACCCTAGAAGAAAGAAGGACGTGACAAAGACCACAAGAATGTGAATAGAAAATGGGAAAATACTGTGATTAACCATGTTATGAGGCAACAGGAGCGATATGCAAAACACTTCTCATCAGTGCTTCCCAGCAGTGGTAATAGAGGCAAATACTATATCAAAGTATTGTGTTGGGATCCTAAATCCTGCTGGAGCGTTGTTTTCTCTGTGACTAAAGTAATACTGTATTGGTTGTCGGATTTAAAAGAACAAACCCATTTCATGCTGGAAGACACCTTCAGACTCAATTTAAATGCATACTGTAGGCAATATAGGGTCATACTGTATTTGCCAAGCAGTGTTGCTCCATAAGATGCCTTCCATACCGGAAGACATCTTACAGCCCATTAACTTGAATAGACTTTAAATAGTCATATTTACTGTGCCGTGCTGAAATGTGGGCTGTGTAGTAGCACTACTTAAAGCTGCAGTTCAGTCAATATCCTGCATGTGTGTTTTTTTTAATAAATCAGTTCTGTAGTAAGAAAAAATACTTTTAGCATTTTCTGTTTTTAAAAAAACAACTTTTAAAAACCAATTTTCTTGTATTCTATTTTAACAGCCATTTGCTAAGGCACTGCCCCTTCATGTCCTGTCACAAGCTCTGGCACACCCCTTTGTCAGCCCTGCCCTCCCTCTAGCACATGTCAGTGCAGGAGTGCTCAAGAATATTCATGAGCTTCCACTGACATACAAGCAGAATATAAACAGATCCCTTCACTAATTATGTCACCAAATTTCGACCTATCAATACATGGAGAATGAATTAACCTGCAGCTATGCAGTTCTTTAGGTAATTAGAGATTGCACACATTAAACTATTGAAGTAAATAAATAAATTTAAAAAAAAAAAAAAAGACTGAACTGCAGCTTTAAATAATATGGCCCTACACCTATTTAGGCTTTAAGGTAAGGTGCATGTTTTCTTAAAGTGCCTTCCTTGATAGATGTATATAGATAGAGGCCCAAGTTATTTACTGGGATCTTTACACACTTCATAAGTTCTTTTTATGCTAACTGAAATTAACAAGAGGAAATAAAAAAAGTTAAAAGTGTTTTTGTCGTGCATTTGATTTTTCTGGATTCTTGGTGAAGAATATTAAACAAAACCGTGAGAAGATGCTCCTAAAAGTGACAGCGGATTAAATAGCTAAAATGATAATACAGGCATACCCCGCTTTAAGGACACTCACTTTAAGTACACTCGCGAGTAAGTACATGTCGCCCAATAGGCAAATGGCAGCTCACGCATGCGCCTGTCAGCACGTCCTGAACAGCAATACCGGCTCCCTACCTGTACCGAAGCTGTGCACAAGCGGGGAGACTATAGAGCATGTTACAAATGCGTTATTTACATCAGTTATGCACGTATATGATGATTGCAGTACAGTACATGCATCGATAAGTGGAAAAAAGGTACTGCTTCACTTTAAGTACATTTTCACTTTACATACATGCTCCGGTCCCATTGCGTATGTTAATGCGGGGTATGCCTGTAAACACAGAAATAATCGTGATAAGTGAAAAATAGCTGAAAAACAAACGCCTGAATCACATAATTATGTGAAACAGAAATACACAAGTGCAGCTCAAAAGCCTAAAGAAAATGTGTTCAAATTTTCCAAAACAATACATTAACACAAAAGTACGGGAGCACAAGCTCCGTGAATCAAGTGGAAACAAACAAACAAAAAACAGATTTCAGTGAAAGGAATGTGTGTGGATCCCAGATAACATGATGATCAGGCAGAAAAAGACACAAATATTACCCATATATCAAGCACATGTGTGTTTGAGTAGGTAGCTATTGTTTTTTTCTTGATGGTGTCTTTCTTCAGCCTGTCTTCTAAATTAGCTGGGTATGGACACATTCAATCTCAAATGAAAGATAACAACATATAGACATTATGGAACAACATATACAGTAAGACATTATGGAACTAGAGAGAGTGCAGAGAAGAGCCACCAAATTAATAAAGGGGATGGACAATCTAACTTATGAGGAGGGGCTAGCTAGATTAGATTTATTTACATTAGAAAAGGATGCGTCTAAGAGGGGATATGATAACTATATATAAATATATTCGGGGACAATACAAGGAGCTTTCAAAAGAACTATTCATCCCACGGGCAGTAAAAATTACTCGGGGCCATCCCTTAAGGTTGGAGGAAAGGAGATTTCACCAGCAACAAAGGAAAGCGTTCTTTACAGTAAGGGCCGTTAAAATGTGGAATTCATTACCCATGGAGACTGTGATGGCAGATACAATAGATTTGTTCAAATAAAGGTTGGACATCTTTTTAGATAGGAAAGGTATACAGGGATATACTAAATAAGTATACATGGGAAGGATGTTGATCCAGGGATTAATCCGATTGCCAATTCTTGGAGTCAGGAAGGAATTTATTTTTCCCCTTATGAGATATCATTGGATGATGTGACTCTGGGGTTTTGTTTGCCTTCCTCTGGATCAATAAGTATAGATATATGATAAAATATCTGTTGTCTAACTTTAGTATAGGTTGAACTTGATGGACGGAAGTCTATTTAACTATGTAACTATGTGACTCAAGTTATTCCCACTCACGTGGTGTGCAGTTCAAACGAGCATTTCATAAGAAAGACCTCTCTGCTTACCAACAGCAACTAGCAGAACACTTGAGAAATCCTTATTATAATAAAAGAGAGAAGAAAAAAAGCGCACTACTGTATATATTTGTACTAATGAAAGGTAATATAGAATGCACTTACAAAATGGAAGAGAAATACAGGCAGTAGGACTACCCAGGGTCCAGGTAAGTATTCAAAGCCACCCTGGATTTCGTGCCGTCCATCCCTTCTCTTACCTCTCCTCCCGCATGCATGCGAGCGACGTCACTTCCAGAAATGGCCGTCAACACAGATCACTCGGCACGACGAAACTACAAGACTTAAAAAGTAGATCATTCCTATAGGTGGTAGGTCCGCTGCTCTCCTGGCAAAGTGCCCAACTCGTTTCGTTCATGTGAAACTTCCTCAGGGGGGATGTTAACATGAAATGTCCATGTCCCTTACATAGTCTGTAACATGGGATTTATCACTGTTAGGGAGAAACTGCCTCTAAATCCAGCAGCAAACTGGTTAATTGCACAAGGCAATCAAACAGACTCCACTTGGCTGATTAGGACTCTAAGAAAAGCCTGATCTGAGAAACAGGAGAGAGATTTCCTTAGCTCACATTTGGGCTGACAGAAGGAGAGCAGAGAAGCCTGCACACAGACACTGTCTTGAGCACAAAGGCTATGCTGAGATCCAGACACCCAGAGACCTATATTTCCTGGACATAGAGGACCCAGGAACCTGCCAGAGACTGACATGGAGGGCCACCTGCTTAAGATACCTCCTGAGTCTTCGGGGTGATTTTCTGGGAGTGGGAATATCCCTACAGTCCTGCAGATAGGGTCTGGGGAAGTAAGTTAGCCCTGACAAAGGGATAGGGGTTTGTTATTTTGTTGTTTTTGTATGTTTTGCCTGGATAAAGGAACAGGCTCAATAAAACCCAAATCGGTCTCCATTATATGTACCTCTGCACACGTCTCTCTTACATATTCCAATATAGTGACGTCACAGTGCAGGGTCAAATAAATATTTTTTTTAGTGTGGAACGCGTCAGGACTAAGATCCTGGTTAATACTATTTTCTTTTTCTATCAATCATTTTCGATAAAATTTTAAATATTTGATTCTTTTGGCTGCATTCAAGGAAGCATTCGTTTTAGACAGCAGTTCTAGTCTGGGACACTGAAATATTTGTTTCTCTGCTGAACAATTCCTTAGAAGCATGTAGTAGCAATAACTGGGGTCAGGTAGGTCAGACTGTTCAGCCATGGTCTGAAAAACTCACTTCATCTGATAATGAAGAAATCTTATTTAGTGGCGAAGGGACAAAATGTTTGCCTTTAATACAGTTAGGTCTGGAAATAATTGGGCACTGATACAAGTTTTGTTATTTCGGCTATGTACCAAAATAAATTCAAGTTACAGTTAAATAATGACTATCTGCTTAAAGTGCAGTCTAACAGATTTAACTTGAGGGGATTCACATCCAAATTGGAGGAAGGGTTTAGGAATGACATCTCTTTAATATGTAGCCCCCTCTTTTTCAAGGGACCAAAAGTATTTTGACAATTGACTCAAAAGCTGTTTGATGGACAGGTGTGGGCTATTCCTTCGTTATTTCATCATCAATTAAGCAGGTAAAAGGTCTGGAGTTAATTCCAGGTGTGGCATTCGCATTTGGAAGCTGTTGCTGTGAACCCACAACATGCGGTCAAAGGTGCTCTCAATGCAAGTGAAACAGGGCATCCTTAGGCTGCAAAAAAAAAGAAAATCCATCAGAGAGATAGCAGGAACATTAGGTGTGGCCAAATCAACAGTTTGGTCCATTCTGAGAAAAAAAGAATGCACTGGTGAGCTCTGCAACATAAAAAGGCCTGGACGTCCACGGAAGACAACAGTGGTGCATGATTGTAGGATCATGCACATGGTAAAGGAAAACCCCTTCACAACATCCAGCCAAGTGAAGAACACTCTCCAGGAGGTAGGTATATCATTATCCAAGTCTACCATAAAGAGAAGACTTCACGAGAGCAAATACAGAGGGTTCACCACAAGGTGCAAACCATTCATAAGCCTCAAGAATAGGTCAGATTAGACTTTGCTAAACAATATCTAAAAAAGCCAACCCAGTTCTGGAACAGCATTCTTTGGACAGATGAAACTAAGATCAACCTGTACCAGAATGATGGGAAGAAAAAAGTATGGAGAAAGCTTGGAACGGCTCATGATCCGAAGCATACCACATCATCTGTAAAACACGGTGGAGGCAGTGTGATGGCATGGGCATGCATGGCTTACAATGGCACTGGGTCACTAGTGTTTATTGATGATGTGACAGAAGACAGAAGCAGCCGGATTAATTCTGAAGTGTATAGGGATATATTGTCTGCTCAGATTCAGCCAAACTCAGCGAAGTTGATTGGACGGCGCTTCACTTTACAGATGGACAATGACCCAAAACATACTGCGAAAGCAACCCAGGAGATTTTTTAAAGCAAAGAAGTGGAATATTCTGCAATGGCAAAGTCAATCCCCTGATCTCAACCCGATCGAGCATGCATTTCACTTGCTGAAGACAAAACTTAAGGCAGAAAGACCCACGAACAAACAACAACTGAAGACAGCTGCAGTAAAGGCCTGGCAAAGCATCACATACGAGGAAACCCAGTGTTTTGTGATGTCCATGCGTTCCAGACTTCAAGCAGTCATTGCCTGCAAATGATTCTCGACAAAGTATTACAAATGAACATTTTATTTATGATTGTGTTCATTTGTCCAATTACATTTGAGCCCGTGAAATAAGGGGACTGTGCAGGAAAATGGTTGCAATTCATAAACGTTTCATACGATATTTTTGTTCAACACCTTGAATTAAAGCTGAAAGTCTGCACTTCTATCGCATCTCGGTTGTTTCATTTTAAATCCATTGTGGTGGCTTACAGAGCCCAAATTATGAAAATTGTGTCAGTGTTCAATTATTTCCGGACCTAACTGTATATTTTCCCCTAATAAAGCAAATATTAAGTATACATGAAACCACTGATCATATAGTATTAAAACAAACGATAGCATCTGTTTCTAAATAGGGAGGAAAACTATGTACTCAATGCTAATCGCTTTCAAGACCTTTGTATTAAAAGGATTTTCCAAACATCATAAATAAATGTTATGAAGCAAGACAGACAAATTAATATTGCCATATTTGATCAAACCCCACATTAATACTCACTAAGGGCCAGATTTACTAAACAGCAGTAATTCATGTGAAAGTCCATGCAGTGATAGGAAAATGTGTGGTATGTAAACTAAGTTGCCATCACATTTGCAAAGCTCAGTGTACACAAAAAGACAGAAAAGCAGGTAGTACATTATCAAAGGCTGCATGTCTGTTGGGTCTCATAATGCAAAAGATGTAAACACAGCCTTCAGGAATACAGGACAAAATAATGTGAAAAAAACCTTGAAGGACCAGCCAACGCGTTTTGCTCCATTAAACTTCAGTTGACGAACTGTAATGATGTGCAAAGTATTGCTAAGGTATAGTGGAAAAATTGCTCCGGGACTTGCATAAATTGCTTTCGATCCTTTGTGGACAACTTTAGGCACCAGCATCTGGACAAAGAATGCACGCGAGGGATTTATCCTATTTTATATGTAACTCTTTATATGTAAATATTTATAGAAAAAGAGCAAATACTTTTACAGGTTTTCTGTTACACTTTCTGCTATTTATTACTGTTCTGTGCCAGTGCTCCACTCTAACCTGGTGGCCGAACCACATGGCTGAGGCAGGCTATGGGTACTGACCACAGGCCTTGGGACTGAGTTCTGATCGAAGAGAATATCCGAGTCACAAGCAAGTTAGGGCAAGGTGCAGCAGCGTAGTCTGGTTCATGGTTTCAAGGTCAAGGCAGAAGAGAGGCAAACAGGGTCCAAATACAGGCAAATGTTCAGGACAAGCAAAGCACAAACTGGATATCAGATGGGGTTCAAGAGCATAAGGATCAGACACCCTGCTCGGACACTGGCTGACTGGGAATGTCTTCCTTAAAAAGGCCAGGAACAGCTGAAGCTGATTACAACTTTATGTATGTTGAGGGTAAAAAGGAGCCACTTTGGCCATCTTGAGTGAGGGCAAAATGACCTCAGATGTCAGCCATTTTGGTGGAGGAAAGGAATTCAGGGATGTGTTGGTGCTAAAGGGGAACAGCCGTGACAGTGAACCCTGACATGTTCAACTTGTCCCGTTGATCGCGGGAGAGAATTGAGCTGCACGGTTATTATAAACGAATCACACCGTAACGTATCTGAAGTTCGGCACTTTGGAACTCATCATTGCTGTTTATATTGTGATGCCCAAACCACGTTGCAGTCTCTTTTGTTCCAATTTAAGGCCGGAAACACTGTATAAAGTTTAACTGCAGGGATTTTATTTACAGGGATTCAATCATACAACAGGCCCACCGTCACTTTAAAAAAAACAAATAATAAAATAAACACCTATTCCCTTTCGCCCTCACTAGTTGGATGGCCAGCTAAGCTTGTTCCCATCCCTAAAGCACGCCCTGGCATATGCAACAATCTACACAGTCTTTGCACATGGCAATAATAAAGGGTTTTTGCTTATCTGCTTTTAAGTCCTTTGGAGCAGATGTCCCTCCTTTAGCACGACCTTGTCGTTCTTCCTTTCTAGGGGAACTCAGCCCCACATTGAGCCCAGAGAAACTCCTCTGTGGGTCCTCTATCCCAGCATCCACGGTTGGGGAGCACTTCATATCTCCCCCTTCTCTGGGGAAAACAGTCTCTCAGCATAGCAGCATTCAATCTGCCTTTTAAACCACTTCCTTGTTCACTTAGACAGGCTGATTAACTCCATTAGTTAGCAGCTGCTGCTGTCTTCTCTTTGAGGAATTAACTCTATGTGAACTGGAAAGCTCACTTACTACAATGTTCCAGCCCCTACAGGACAGTGATGGTATCACTATATATATATATATATATATATATATATATATATATATATATATATATATATAAAATCATAGCTTTAATACTCTGGATTGATGACGCGAGCATCAGTGTTCAGCTGAATTTGCTACTTGGAGATGTGCTGCATCATCAATTCAGGGTATTAAAGTCCTCCCCGGTGTGAAGTATAGGCACGCCCCTGACGAAGCTCCTAGCGAAATGCCACATTGGGTTTTCCTGCGTCTGCTGTGCTGATCATGACTTGCTGTGTGGGACCCGGTGTGCCTCCCTCTGCTGCTTATGTCTGCTGTGGAGGTGTTAGTCTGCGAACAAGCCGAGCGGATGTGAGGAGCTGTGATTTGCTGTGTGGGACCCGGTGTGCCTCTCTGCCGCTTACGTCTAACAGGGAGTAGTGAGCAAGCTAAGCTGATGTGAGGCGCTGACATCACTGTCACCACTGTGGCTGGATTACCACAAAGAAATAGGCCAATTGTGTTGCATGGTTCACCATGCTACCAGTAACGCAACGTAAGTATCACAGGTCTATGTATTTGCAGACCAACCGTGTGTAGTTTGTCTGTAGCCCTTAGATTAAAGGCTGCACTATGAGTTGCTTTTTCCTTTGCCCATACAGGGCTTGTGACAGCAGCTGCCTGGAGATATCAAGTGTGCTAGTGATACTGTGCATACAGCTTCTATTTGAAATATTGCATCTCCTGGCTGGACATATAATCACTTATTCTTTGCTCTACTCATCAAGAATTTGTGTATATACTGAACTATTGGCAGCTATATTCATCTGTGGTATTCCATCCATTATATTTGGGTTGAATTTGGTAATTAATAAAAAGTGTATCTACTAATGTATTCCATGACTCAGATATATTTTGATCTACATGTAATTTACTCTTGTTATGGCTGTTCTTTTCTTTCTTTGGTAGGTTAATTATTTGTGTTTTTGTCCATCATGTTACACTCAGAGTAATTGTTCACTTATTCCCAGCTGGACAGCCATCCCTGCACTTGCAAATGGTTTATTCTTAACCCCTCGTTTTGTGTTCAGGGATTGCTGTGATCATTATACCTTGGTCCAGGTTGCCATCTGCTAAAAGGTGTATATAAATTCTGGCGTTCATGGACATATTCACTTACGGTTTCCTACACACTTGCTCAAGTACATTAGTTTAATACTTACACCGATCCTATGCAGAAGTATTATATGTATTTTAATTGATTTAAGTGTTTGTTCACTTCCTGATTATTTGACCACACAATAAACCATTATCAGTCAAGTCATTTACCCGTTGAGTGCCTCTTCTTTGAGCTTCCATAGCATCCGTCTTTTGGTGCTGTATTTCTTTGTTTTTTGCATCTATTTTTGCTCATGCGTGCACCACCTAATTATATTTATGTAGCCCCTGTAAGAAATAGCGGGCTACTTATCCTTCTCCTACTGGAGTAAGCCCTGGTAAGGGCAGGCACCAGTAGTAATCATGGGGTTTCCCCCCTCACCAAGCCCTGCCTTGAATGATAGAGGTAGGCCCCTGACTCTGTGGCAGGCCTGAGACAGAGGGGAGGTCCTGCTGACATCATAAGGGGCAGGGCTGTGTCTATTTAGTGGGCTGTCTTGTGTCTGTGTCAGAGTCAGAGTCTGGAGTGTCCGTGGAGCTAGTCAGTTCTGTATGTGAGAGAAGAAGTCAGCCTGAGAGTTCGGTTGGAGCAGAGAGAGAGAGAGATGATCCTGTGAGAGCTGAGCGTTCAGCTTGTCAGTCTGTGGAAAGTCTGGAGGGAGTCAGTGTGGAGTTATGTCCTGAGAGCTGAGGAGTGAAGTGCTGGTCTGAATTGGAGTAAGACCTAGCAGAGCGAAATGTCTGACTGGAGAAGCCATGCTTAGAGTGAGAAAGGTGCTTGGAAGAGATACTCAGAGCCCATCTGAGTAGAGTGGACAGAACTATAGAGGTGGACCAATGCCCCTCACTCTGTTCAGGGGGTGAGGGGAAAGACATCTAGCATCACCCAGAGGCTGTACTCTTGGGGTGGATGCAAGGGGGGGGTCTTGACGCCTCCTACAGCCCATCCTGCTAGGGTACAACTTGGAGGAGAGGAGAGGAGGGAAGACCCCTATATACAGTTGAAGGGCACTGCTGCTATATGAACTGCTGTGTGCCACTGTGCATAAGTGCATTGTATCATAGCTAAAGGACAATAAAGACATTGCTGCTATTTTATTAAAGAGACTGTGTGTGAGTCTAAGATCACTCGCCCTGGGACCAGGGCTTCTTCTGGGAGGATCTTAACCTATCCCTATAGGTCTCGTCAGAAGATGGAGGCGCTGCATCATTGCTAAAGAAGATGGAGGCATATACCCCAGAAGCCTGGCCCTGTTATCCCCCACACCAACGTGGGAGACTCAGGCCCTCCTGTTCCAAGCAGGTATGCACCACCATACACATGTAGCCAGCCCTCAATACACCTTAGAGGCACAATCTGTGTCTGGGGGGGGGGGACACATGGGCTACATTTATATATATGGTTTAAGGGTTAATTTTATTAATTGGTAGTAGAGCTCTTCTCAGTCCTTTTTGTTTATCACAACGTATAATTTTAACCAATCAGAGAGTAGGCTGGGGTTTAAAAATATTTATCTTATGATTTTCTATAACCACTATAGTAACCCATTATGGATCTCACCCCTTTAGTATTTTTTTCTGTGAAATTGGTCTTTATTTTATCTGCATTGAAAGTAGAAATACATAGAGTAAAGACATAGGGCTTCAGAGATATAGAGATGGCGCCACCAGTATCCGATTACTTGCCCTGGAAAATCTGGGGCAAACTCCCAGTAAACTGCAACATTTTTGTAAGATTTCTGCACCCAGACTAATGGCCCATCGGATTAACACAGTGAGGGTCCCTGAAGGTCCCATTACAACTGAATGGGACTGCAGGGACCCCCACTGTGTTAATCCGATGGGCCATTAGTGTGGCTGCAGAATCTCACAGAAATGTTGCAGCATTTACTGTGAGATAGCTACAGTATTTTCCCAGGCAAGGCAGCGGATATTGGTGGCTGCATCTGTAATGCACAACTAGATCAATACAGTACAAAATATTAGCCCACAAGGTGTAATAGTAGTTACTGTATAATGCTCTATCACTCGTTTAAGTAAATGGCTATAAACAAAGCATATGTTTTGTATGTATGGACCCAAAATAATTCACTGAGATTTTTTGCACCCCAGGATACTAATTTTTAATCTTCAGAGTCAAATATATAAACTGTATCAAGTTATGGAATATATAAAGCAAGCAAACTCTACCTTTGCTCGTGTGTCAAGAAAACCACCACATTGCCACCTTGTGTGCTGGGATGTTAGCACAGTCACGGAAACAAAATACATTTTTTAAATTCACATGCCAAAAGTATAAGTTAAAATACAAAGAAGAAAACAGGGAACCCCTTCCCCCCCTCCCCAATTTTATTTTTTATAAAGTAGAGATCTATTTCCACCAGTCTTTTATATAAATTTCCATTTCTTTAGGGAACAGTAGAGAATACAACGTTTCAGGTCCAACATGGACCTTTCATCAGGTGATGGTAGGTGCATGTTGGACCTGAAATGTTGTATTCTCCACTGTTCCCAAAATAAATAGAAATGTATCTAAAACACGAGTCTATACATTTTTCACCCCTAAGGTTTTTCAAATTTTCTTTGTAATAACAGAAATCAAAGAGCACTTTGGCAAAGGCATAACATGTGTAAGTCAAGTCAATCATACAAATACTTAGCAAATATCTACAGGAACATATTGTGAGATGACTGTTAATGTTCAAGACATGGAATATTGTATAAGCTTTACATAAA
Source organism: Ascaphus truei (assembly GCF_040206685.1). Classification (NCBI taxonomy): domain Eukaryota; kingdom Metazoa; phylum Chordata; class Amphibia; order Anura; family Ascaphidae; genus Ascaphus; species Ascaphus truei. Next base: position 52,592,731 of record NC_134483.1, on the reverse strand, counting down.
AATGTAGTTAACTGTTTTTCAGCACTGGCAAAAGGCTTTGCATCATATTGAGAGGCCTAGGTATTCTAAGCGGCGTTTCTTTATAAATATATTTTTCTTTAACTCTCTCCTCTCTATCCTCTCTCTGTAATGGAGAAGCAGGGCTCAACCATGCTATTTTGAGTCAATGGACATAAGAGGTCAACCAATAGAAAGTGTTGGTGCCATGGCTCCAGTGATGGGGCGTGCTGCTGGCTCTGTAGAGTTAGGCTGGCCTGGCTGCCATATTGATTTCCCAGAAAAGTAAGAAAGCTTTCATGAAAAAATATCTTTGGAAATGAGAGGGGCTGAGCGGAGATGTCATCTTCAAGGGACCGAAAAGTACATATGAATGAAAACTTACTGATATTCATCAGTGAAACTCCTTTGGATACTACAAATCAGTAAAATGTACTCCAAATCAGTGAGAGTTGGCATATCCGCTGCTCCCAAGCTAAGGATAGAACAGCCTATCTCTGCTTCACAATATAAAATAAATATGCATACTGTACATGACGAGTCCTCTTACCACTTTATATTGACATAAATCATTTTTATACTACAGCAGGAAATAATGCTGCTTTCCTCAGTGGCTGATAATGCTATGTTATTATATTACATTTGTATGTGTATCATATGAATACTCCAGAATTACACTTCCCTTCCTTTGGTATGTTTTAGTAGATCATAATATATGAAACAATAAAACGTGCAAGCTATTGCAATATTGCTAAATATTGTACACTGCTTGATTTGCCCAGCCACTTGTTTGCAGCTATTCTGTATGTAACTAGTCTACTTTACAGAAGAATAGATAATTAGTTAATGAGTTGTCAACCTCAAAGTACAGTCACAATTGTTGAGATTTGAGAATCCTAGATCAAAGCAATGTATTTTCGATTGAAAACACTGTTTTTTTGTTTTTCATTGAAGTCTAGGGGGCCTATTTTAGTAGCTCCAAATTGTGACAAATTGTTTCTAAAGTGCATTTTAGAAGCAAATTTGCATGTTTTGCTATTCTCTAAGCCCTTTTCACATGTGCAAACGGTGTGAAAAAGGCATTTTTAGAAGCGTTTTTATTCTGGCTGTGCAAATCCGGGCGGAATGACTGAACTCGCATTTTTTTGCAAAGTTGTATTCTAGTAGCTTCCAAAAGTGCAAAAGCTAAATCGCTTTTAAAAAACTCACATAGGTTTTTCACTACCTCCAACCAGGGAAGATAGAAATGGCAATTTCTCCCCAAGGTCTGAAATAGGGCTTTTGCATGGTGTAGGATGAGGACAACTTCCAAACTTTATAGTATCTCCAGTTGTATATAAGTCCTGTCAAACCTCCCTTAAAATAAATTAGGGAGAGATGTCTATGCTGAGAAAAGTAACATGCCTGAGATACCCTGGGAGATATGCTAATGTACTGTATATACTAAGTATATTTAAATGAGTCACACCTCACATCTCTCAAATGACCCTGCAACATCAAATTGCTGAAGAAGAAGGAGGGTGGCACGAAGAAGGAGGTGGCCCCAAGGTAATTTTAAATCCACTACTGCCTGTAAATTACTTCAAGTTCGAGGTTTTCAAATGATGAAGATGTGCACACATCTGACTAGTCATCCACATAGTTAACAATGCACTAAAGATAAATTGTCCAATAAGCTATGTGCAAGGTTAAGAAGAATCAAAGTACCATAATGTCACAAGAAAAAAGAAAAACCGGCGCCTTACAAGTCCAAATGAATAAATGGAATGTCCAAATGATACGTGAAGGGTCCCAACAATGTCCTCTTTGATAAGGGTAGTGAAGGAATTGATGTGCAGCTCCCACCGTGCATACGTGGAATATGTGGAGAAAGAACAAACAAAATTATGGGGCAGTATGCCAAAACATGTAAGTTGACATATGAGCCCAAAACGAATGATGACAAAACGAACAAAACAAGACAAACAAACAAGACAAACAATAGCAAGGCTAATATGAATAAAAGCTAGTTTAATAAACAACATAAAATGAAGACTATAAGATCGCCAGATGCAGATGGAGTAAAATTGGGACCCTACTCACAAGATTCCAGGTTAAACGGGCAATGGAGATGAATGCTGGGCTGTTAGTCCACTGCGGTAGCAGCCGAAGAGCCTTCCTGTGATTCCCCACTTGTCTGGGGCGGATGATGCGTCACTAGGAGGCGGGACTTCCGGGTGGATGTTGCGTCACTAGGAGGCGGGACTTCCGGGAACGGCGCTCCTTCTGTCTCAAGCCTGGATCAACTGCGTAGCTCACGTCTTCCTTCACCAGAATACAGCTCTAAAAGATACCTTCCCAACGCGTTTCGTGCGCATGCGAACACTTCCTCAGGGACGCGTTGGGAAGTTACCGTGAATAGGAGTTTCAAAACACGTTGGAAGGTTTGTGGTCATCCAGGGACACCGTAGCTGCACACACTAGGCGGTGACGTCAGCGGAGGAGACGCTTGGAAATCATTTTGCTGGTATTGAGACCACGAGGACATCAAGAAATCTCCCCGCACCTAATGAACAGACGTCCAGCACCCCTCAGCAAGCGGATATCCCTGGCAAAAGACCCCGTACCACTGCACATGTCCTACTCAAGGACAGTTAGTAGGATTTCAGTTTTTATCATCGGCGGAGCAGCACGGCTTCATTCAGCACAAGCGCTGGGAAGCCATCATTCATTCATTTACTTAACAAGAGTTTATCTACTGTTTATTAATCAAAAATACATTTTACATCAATTGTAGATGCAATTGTTTTAACTATTAAAATGCTCTTTATACTTTAACCCAAGTCTTATATTGTCCAAAGGGTAATACACTATTGTGGTGTTTTTTGCATTTCTCTTGTCTCCCTCTCTGAGGTTTTCACCTAAGAAGAAAATATTGCACAAGACTCTGTTCCATCCACCATTCCTCAGCGCCACAAGAGGTTAATCCACACGCATCTTCTAATCTGGTTGGAAGATCCCAGATCAACCTCTCAGGCAGCTCAAGGACTACCTTCGTCATAGACTGTATCTCAGGTTTTGTTCTTCTGTTTGCACTATCATTTTTGTACAACATTGTTTACACTAGCGCTCATTTACACTTATCATTTTACCCCTAAGATAGCCTGGGGAAAGACGATCTGTGGGCAGAGCAGAGGGGGAGAAAGCCCATTTGGGAGAAAGGCTGGGGTTGCTATAGCAACTCACTGAAATGTCTAAGGAAACCACAACATGTAGCAATAATGTTGCATTTCTGATACAGCAAGCTGCTGGGACAGGGGAAATAACACTGTGTCTATCACAGGGGCACTGTGTGTGTGCACAGAGCAACACACATGCAGCTGGAAATGAGAAACTGACAGGCAGAACTGCAAAGAAGGGGGGGGGGGGGTGGAACAGAAATGTAGTTCTTGTTCCATGACACTCCCCGTCTGGTATTCTAGATATATGTGGAACATATGTGCAATATAACATAACAATTCAAAGTTCATGTCCACATAACGAGGTGATACCGGCCGGTACCACTGGTGTTGAAATCCCTTGGCAAAGTCTTTTAGCAAAGGATGTTGGGTGGATGAACCGGTCAAGGTTAGCTGGGTTCACCACAATGTCTTTCTGTGAAAGTCTCTGGCACTGTTTCCTTTCAACTTTGTGAGAGAACAGTCCCTTTGACTCTGTAGTTTTCTCTACAGAGTGCATCACCTCGTGGATGTGCCAGTCGTGGTAGTTTGTCACCCAATCACCTGGCGTTTGGCGGAAGGGGATGGCCCTTGGTTCCTTTCAGAAGCGGATCAACGCCCCTGGAAGACTGGTTGTCAAGTCTGGTCCAGTGAGTAGTGCCCCGTTGGGAGAGGCTTCTTGGTGCTGAGCATTGGAGCTGAACGTTACCCAGATCTGGCTGGGTTTCTGACGGTGGTGAACACCAGATGATGGGAGGTGCCGGCATTTTTTTACCTTCCTTCAGTGAAGGCGCTGGCTCTGCGGAATCTCTTCCGCATGAAGACCACAATTTGATTCTTGGTCTCCGGCTCCCTTTGTGGGTTGCGGCGGAGCGAAGTGAGCTTAGAGATGGCAGGTTCTCTATTGTTCAGGAGGCGTCTTCTTGGTGAACGGAATGGTAGCGGGTTCACCCAACTGCCCGGTCCGTCTTTAACGAGCTCCTTGACTGTTAACCTCGGGAATCCTCTATCTTCCCTTGGTGGTGTTTGCTTGTCGTCGTCCCTTGTTGTCTGGAACGCTGTGCAGCGTAGGTCATCGGTGCATTCCTCTTGCACGAGAACATCTCCACGTAATTTGGTGAAACGCTTTTGTGTCTCTTTGTTGACTGCCCTCAGGAGGTTGTTCTCTCCTTGGACATAACGAAAAACAGTCACTTTTGCCCTTGTAAATCCCTTTGTGAAATGTCTTTGCGACTGTCTCTTTTTTGACGTGTGAGAGGACAGTCTTTTTGACACTGTGGCTTCACCTGTAGGGCGCAATCTTTTGCGGCTATGCCAGCCGTGACAGCTGGCTGCTTTATCGCTTGATACTCTGTGGAGAGGAACAACTGTACGTCTTAGCCGTGCCATTGCTCGCGAGAGGATTGTTCGATTGTTTGTCTTTTGGACGATCCCTTTGTCGGTCACCTTTGGGAGGTTACTTTCTTCCTTCAGTGGAGTCGACTCGTCATCCTTGCTTATCTGAACCGCTAAGCATCCTAGGCCATTGTCACATCCCCCCGATGTGAGGATGTTTTTGTTGATCTCAGGGGTGACCTTGTCTTTTCTCTTCACTTGGCCCTCCTGTCACTTGGAGATGGCCAAGACATGGTTCAGAGAGAGATGTGTGCCCACATTCTGTTACCACCGTTCTGCGGGCGTCAACATAGTCTTGTCCGTGCTCTTTGTCAGTGCACGCGTTGCCCACTATCACCCATCCTAGGTCAAGTCTTTGGGCGTATGACACGTTGTGGGGTCCGTTATGCTGTTTACGGACTTTATGTACCCTCATGATGTCCCTACCGAGCAGCAGCAAGATCTTGGCGCCTTGTTCTACCGGCAGGATGTAGTTGGCTATTCCTCTGAGGTGCGGGTAATGGCGTGCCACGTCTGGTGTGGGAATCTCGTCCCTGTTTGTGGCCATGTGGTTGCACTCGATGAGTGTGGGGAGAGCTATCTTCACGCTGTTATCCACCGAACGTATGACGTAACCGCATGCTATTCTCCCTGTTGACTCAGTTGACCCTGCACAGGTTCTGAGGGTGTAGGGTGAGGCATTGTCTTGTAAGTTGAACAAGTTGAAGAACTCCGTCTTCGCCAATGATCTGTTGCTTTGGTCGTCGAGGATTGCATACATCCGAATAGCCTTCTCAGGTTGTCCCTGGGGGTGCACTGCGACAAGGCATATTTTGGAGCAGGACATTTTGTAGCATTCTTTTCCGCAAACCTCGGTGCGCTGAGATGTGACGGATGTTGGCTCTCTTTCTCCTTCCTCCCCGCCATGCTCCGCTACGGACGATGGGTTGTTGAGTTGGTGGAGTGTCAGCGCCTCTGGATGTAACGATGCTTGTCACTTTTGCACACTGTACATTTGATATCTTCTTTACAGTCTCTGGTTAGGTGAGTCGTGGAACCGCAGCACCTGAAGCAAACTCTGAATTCTCCAAGTAACCTCTTGCGTTCCTCTAGGGACTTCATCCTGAACCCAAAGCACTTGTTAAGTGGGTGTGGCTTCTTGTGTATGGGACATTCCCTCTTTGGGTCCCTTGGTTCCTCGTCTCCGGCGACCGATTGATCGGGAGTAGCTTGGGTCGTGGGAGGCACGTCCGTCCTGTGGACCGAGATGGGTGTTTGGGTGTTACCGTATCTCGCCACTGGTCTCTCAGTCCTCAGGCTGCTTGCACTGTGTGTGGTTTGCACACTTAAGATGAAACTGGGATCGTTCCTTGTTCCTTGTTCGCGAATGAAGCTCAAGAAAACTGAGAATGGGGGGTAGGCGACTTGCTTCTCCCTTTTGTATTTGGAGCCTTGTGAAGTCCATCTTTCTTGGAGGTTGTAGGGTAGCTTCTCCAAGATTGGTCTCACTCCACGAGCTGAGTCCAAGATGTTGAGACCTGTTAAGGAATGGTCTTTCCTTGCAAACTCCAGCTCTTGCAGCAGGTCCCCGAGCTCTCCTAACTTCGAGTAATCTTTAGTTGTGATCTTGGGGAAGCTGTCGACTCTTTTGAAGAGTGAATCCTCGACTGCTTCGGGGCTACCGTGGCACTCTCCTAGCCTTTCCCACACTAGGTCAAGACCTACTTGGGCTTGGTTCGCGTTTGCCGCCCGAAGTCTCTTTGCGTGCTCCCTGGATTCATTCCCCAGGAACTTGAATAGCAGGTTGAGCTCCTCCCTTGCTGAGAAGTCTAAGCTGTTGATTGCGTCTTTGAACGTGAACTTCCACGTCCGGTAGTTCTCAGGGCGGCCGTCGAAGCTGATGATTCCTGTTTGCACCACGTCACGCCAGATCATGTACTTGGCTATGTCTGTCAGGCCTGAGGCATCGGCGTGTTGGTCGCGTCCTGAGGTAGTTGCTGGGAGGGTCCGTGCGGTCGCCTCTTCCTTGGTGTGGACGCATGATGACTGCTGGTCAGTGTGAGGGGCTGTGTTCTCCCGTGTGGGTGTACCTGGATTGCGAGCCTGTTGTGGTGCATCCGTGTGCGCGCTGGCGTGTGGATCACTGTTGCGGCTGTGGCTATCCCAGGCAGCATGTCCCACTGAAGGAACAGCATCTTCTCCTCGTGGAGCTAGCAAGTCTTCGGTGTCTGTGGAGTCACTCCCTCCGTGTTGAGATGGCGCGCTGGTGTTTACGCTGAAGAGGCTCCTTACGTAGTCTTCAGTGAGTTGGATTGGATCCTCTGAGGCTATCCGTCTGTACGGTAGCTCCCCGCCGTCCTGTCTCGCAGCTGCTTCTAAGACTTCGGCTTGGGCTATGGCGGCAGCGGCGTCCTCTTCTTTGCTTAGAGATTCTAGATCCGCGTCTAATTCGGCCTTTCTATGCGCAGCAGTGGCAACATTGGCAGCGGCGGCGTTCTGCTCCTCCTCTTCTATGCGCACTCTTTCTGCCCTTACGGCTGCCTCTCTCCGACCATATTCGGCCCTGGCACGTGCGGACTCTGCAGTGGCTCGCGCCTTGGTAGCGCTTGCATTTGCGCTGGACACGTCAGATTGCGCTGATTTTGCAGACCTTGATGAGTGCCTTGATGTGCTGGAGCGCTGCGACGCGGTCTCCAGGAGGAGCTCTTTTCTAACGCTTTGCGCGTCTGTGATAGCGGTCCGCACGCGGCTGTCACGTGTACGGTCAATGTTATTTTGTAGGTCTCTTTCTTGCAGGCTTTCGCCGGTTTTGGCTCTGGTCAGGTAGGTGATGTATGTCTCTGACAGCCCTTGGTAGCACGAGTGGTTAGATTTTATTTGAATAATTGCCTGCGCGAGCTGTTGTGCATTATCACCAATACTAACAACATTGCGTAACTCTAGTGCGGTTCTTTCCCAAGCCTTTTCTAATTTAGCGCGGTGCGCTCCAATGTCAGTCTCATATTTTTCGCGGGCCTTTTGTGTCAGTGTGACTGTCTGTTTAGGCCTTGCTTCTGCCTGCACCTGTTGCAGTTGCGCAGCAGTCTCTGTGTCTGAGTGGCTACTCTCCTGCGTGATATGTGGTGAGGCTCTGAGTTCTGCCATGCTGTAGGTGTGTGTAGGCCTTTAGCCAGTGCGTGTGGCATGCGGTCTTTTACCTGTGTCAGCTATGGGCGACTGTCTCAGATGATGCCGATCGGTGTCCTGCAGCGTTCAGCGTAGGGGTAGCTGTACTCACAGGTGTCCGGTGGCTCTGACCCGTGTCTTGGCGGGTGTCCGGAGGCATGGCCCTTGGTGGCGCTGGCTGTGGGGACGTGCGCAGGGTAAGGTGAGATGGTAATCACTCACTATGGAGCTGTGCAGAGGGTGAACTCGGACAGAGAAAGGCAATCACGTTTTGTGTGAGATGCACTGTCTGTCTGCAAAGCTGCTGTCTTGTGTGTAAGGTTGTTTGCTGGCTGTGTCCAGTGTGAATCTGCTTGCTTATTTGTAAGGCTGCAGGCTGTGTGCAGTTTGCTGTATAAAGCTTTCTGCCCTGTCTGGCAGTGTAAAGCTGCTGCTGTTTGAAAGGCTGCTCTGTGTTATCATAAAGTCTAGAGTATCAGCTCCTGTAAGTGTCTGTAAGGCACACTGTATCCTTTTCCCTATTCTGGAGGCCAGGGTCATATGTAGGATGATTAGCCCAGATAGGTTCAACTCGGCCCTCTTTTCAAAGCACTGAAGTCCTGTATCTTTTCTTCACTTTATTTGGGGAAAGCAGCATAAAAGACAGGCACTTGTAAAGAGATGTTGGTGTTTAGATAATGTCTCTCTGTGGGTGCTTTGTAGTTAAGGACAGGTGAAAAGGGTAATCCTGTCACTAGAGAAGTTACAGAGGGTACTCACTCAGCCAGTGATGATGGTGGAAAGGAAGTCCCAATGTATGCTGGGCAGCAAGATAGCCTGGGGACAGACCATCTGTGGGCAGAGCAGAGCGGGAGAAAGCAGACTAGCCATTTGGGAGAAAGGCTGGGGTTGCTATAGCAACTCACTGAAATGTCTAAGGAAACCAAAACATGTAGCAATAATGTTGCATTTCTGATACAGCAAGCAATACGAAATATTACTGTTTTAAACATAGGGTTCTTAACATCGGTAGCTCCAGGCACCTTCCTGAGAGGTAACCCTAGTTTTGCAACAGGACAGTCAATAGTAAGTACCCCAAGTCTTGTGGAAGACATAGGGAAATATAAGTCCATCTTAAAGACGTTTTTTTTAAAAAAAAGGGACACAGCGGGTATTACTGAAAATTCCAAATGCGATACCCCTGAGTTCGTGGTAGTAGACTTGCAGTCAGTAGTGGATACCCCGAATACTGTGGGCGAATCAGGGTGAAACAGTATAATTAAAGGAGTGGACATCCCAGACTTAAAGTCATATTTATGTAATGGGTATTCCCCCACCCAACCGCATATAGAGTATGTGTGAGGGGGAACCTATGTGTTACCAGGTGTGGTGCATATACCTGCAGGTTCACAAAAGACCTGAGCCTCCGCTTGCTGGGAACCTGGGGTGCTCCCTGGAACGTTTCTTGATCAACACCTCCACCTGTGCAGGATTCTAGGAGTATAGAATGTCCCCTACACAGGACCCGCATATAGTAATCACATACACTGGAGTATAGCTATAACCATTTACTATGTGCAGCATCAACATAACACAATACACTCACATTAACCATATGTTATCAACTCAATAACTGTACCAACGTCTCAAGTGTCAGTCACTCCCGCTTAGGAGCGTACCCCCATGCCCACCACCGTGTACCCCCACACCGTGTCCACAGTATAACCCCTTGTCCCGTGGTCAGCGCTGCCACTATGTGTGAGTACTGCCACTATGTGTGAGTACTGCCACTATGTGTGAGTACTTTGTTGGTGCACTAATAACAATACCTGCCCGGTGCGGCGGCACCTGGCTTTAAAGGATCTTCACAAAGGATCAGTCGAGTTCCTGCACAACATCCAGGATCCACCCGCGTGGTGATCCATCAGGGGCGATCCCACCCTGAAGATAGCCCAGTTCTCTTAAAGGCGTAGGCTTGAGCCCAAGCCTCTTGGCGGGAAGCGCAGCATCCGCTGTGTCCCTAACTAGCAAGCAGCTAATGGGGCAGGGTCCCTAACCTAGGGCCTGTCCCTACAGCAGCACAAGATATAAGGTGGCTCAGGACCTATCTGGGGTCTAGGGGGCTGCTGGCCTAATGCAGCGGGTCACAGACCCCTGCACTCACCTCCTTCCCCTGGCGCTTCCTGGTCTTGACTGCCTCGCTTCTCCAGCACGCAAAATGTATTTATTTCCTGCAAGCAGGGAGCTGTCAGGATCGCCTTGACCTCCTGCTTAGCCATAGTTCTTCTTTGTCCACTGGGTGTGCTGCTGTCTTCTGTTTCCTCTTGGTTCCTCTGTCTGCCTGTCTGTCTTCTTGTTGCTCCTGTCTCTGTCCTTTATAGCTTCTGCTTCCTGGTTTGTTCAATTGCCTTTGCTTCAAGTCAGTACTCCTATGCACATGCCTCTGTCTTTGATTCCTGATCTGTTCCTGTACCTGTATTTGAGTCTGTTCACAGTAAAGGCCCTTGCTAGTAATCTGGCTTGTCCCTGTTTGTTCCTTGCTCCCCGGTCTCAGCCCCTGCTCCCTGTTCTCAGTCCCTGCTCCCCATTCTCAGTCCCTGCTCCTGGACCTGTCCTGCCCCGCCTGTCCTGTTCCAGTCTCCTCGTTGCCGACCTCTGCTTGTTACCTGACTTCGCTACCTGCCGCCTGCCTCGGACCCCTGCTTGTTACCTGACTTCGCTACCTGCCGCCTGCCTCGGACCCCTGCTTGTGACCCCTACTCCGCTCGTGCTGTTCCGGCCACCGGGATCCTACCCGCCACAGGAGTCTCCCGTGACAGGAGCTCCTGTAGCCCTATTGGCTCCCTGGTGTCACGGGGGTGATGGTGAGGCTCATGGGACTTATAGTCCCTTCCAAGAGCCTTCCCTGGTAGGCTAGGGTTCGCGCGCTATATCCCTGCACATGCGCAATGTCTCTGCTGGCCGCTGCGTGTACTTTTGCACTGCGCATGCGCAAACTTGCGCAAGATGGCGGCGCCCTGCTCGGGAGCCGCCGGGGACCTCCGGAGCACCGGAGTGCTCCCTGCTCGGCCCCCACCCTCCAGAAGTGCCGGCGGGTCTGTCGAGTGACCCCCAGCAGCGGAGGTAACGAGGGGAGGAGGGTCGCGGGGCAGAGGGGGGACAACCTGGCTACATCTAATTATCCCGGGAATAAGATCAATAGGAAAATCGTACGAACGATGTAGGGGAAGAATCTCCGCTTGTACCTTGTTGAACACATCCAGGTATTCGTGATACACAGTAGGAAGGTTAATAGATTGGAAGAAACAGGATCCAGGCCGGCCAACACCACGACAGGAGACTTCTGGGGAGCGGTATCCGTGGACGAAGACCATTGGAGAGGCAGAACACCGGTCCAGTCAATGTGCGGATTATGGAGTTGAAGGCACGGTAATCCTAAAATAATTTGCACAGAAGGAGATTGAAAATTATCGAAGATGATTACCTCCTTATGGCCATCAGCCAGGGTCAAAGTGAGAGGGATAGATTCCCAAATGATAAATGCTGGCTGGAGTGGTCGGCCGTCAATGGCCTCGAGGCCAATGGGAGTCTTCCTTCTGACCATGGGAATTTGGTTCTCTGAAGCGAACTTCTGGTCCAAGAAGTTACCACCCGAACCTGAGTCGATGAACGCTTCCACCTTCAGAAAAAGGTTCGGACCCTCCAACGTAGCAGGAAGCATCAACTTCTTAGGGAGAGTGTCAGGGGGAGATGGGCAAGGAGAGACAGTACCCAGTAGAAGCCCCTCTACCTCTACTGGGTGTGCCCGTTTCCCGGCTTCAGGGGACAATTCTGGAGACGATGTTCCGGAAAGGCACAATAGAAGCATAGTCGATTCAGGCGACGCCGCGCTCTTTCCGTGGCCCGAAGCTGCTGGCTGCCGAACTGCATCGGTTCCGGAGATTCCAGTGCCAGGAGCGGAGTTGTAGGCAACCTAGGAGAAACAACAGAAGAGGGAGAATGAGAACAACTCCTTTCATGCCGCCGCTCCTGAGTACGCTGATCCATGCGTACACTCAGGGTAATCAACTCCTCCAGGGAGGAAGGCCGGACATGAGTCGCAAGGTCATCTTTCAACCTATCCGTGAGTCCATGCCAGTATGTGGCAGCGAGTGCCTCGTCATTCCATTGGACTTCAGCAGCCAGCGTGCATAACTCAATGGCGTATTTGGCAGCGGATCTTCGGGCCTGAGAAATGTGAAAAAGAGAGAAGACGACTGTCTCACGCCGTGCAGGAGTATCAAATACTAGTTGGAACTCGCGTCTGAAGAGAGAGTAATCTTGTGTCACTTCACTTTTGCGCTCCCACACGGGGGAAGCCCAGGCGAGAGCATCTCCGATTAACAGGGCGTAAATATAAGCTACTTTGGCGCGGCCAGTAGGAAACAGGGAGGGGGACATCTCAAACTGCACCTCACATTGGTTTAAGAAACCACGGCAAGTAAGGGGGTCCCCATCGTAACGATTTGGAGAAGGAATCCGGGGCCCAGGATTGGCGTAGGTGGTGGTCACTAGTGTAGTGCGAGCCATGGGGTTCTCCTGAGGGGAGAACTCGGCCAATTGCTGGGAGACAGTAGATAATTGTGAGCTAACGAATTGCAAGGTTTCTAAGAAAATTTCTATGACGATACCGGTACCCACCTCAGGGGGGTCTGCGTTTGTTGGGCTCTGCATAATGTCACGCCTGTATGCTCGCAGACCTGGCAAGACCCCAGTACTGAGGTGGGAAAGGTATTACACCACACACCCACAGCAGTGGGAGCAAGCCCGGAGTGTGGTATAACGTTGCTGGGCCTGTTGAAAGAGTAGTTAGTAATACTTGCAACGTCCTTAGTAGTATGCGAGAGGATAGTCGTGTCCGTGTGCCAATGTTCAAGGGTTCCAGAAGGTAGATTCGTCGGGGTACAAAGCCAGGTCCAAGGATTCCAGAGAGCAACGTGGTAGAGAGCGTAGCAAGGTTCAAAGGGGTACAGAGAGCAGAGTCGTCAGAGCAAGCAGGGTCAAAGCCAGGGAAATCCAAAGGTAAAACACAGGAGCAGGATACAACAGGAACACAGAGGGAGCACAGCATAGGTCAGCACACAGGGAAACAGGAACTATGCAGAGCGAGGAAGAAGTGGACAGACAGGGATTATAAAGGAGGGTGCACCAATGACATAGAGGGGAGGAGCAGAGAGAGAAGTGGGAGAAGATAGGGATAGGTCAGGAATAAGAGAGGAGGAGACAGAGGGGGCAATCAGGGGAGTAACCAGTGGAGAATGGGAGGAGGGGTCAGGGTTGTGGCAAGGTTGCGAAAAGGAACGTGTGCGCGCGTCCTCTGTAAATTGAGGATGCGCGCGCACAGGCTGGGAGAGTGAGATGGCCCGCAGGGACCGGGAGGAGGACGCAGAGGGCGAGCAGAGCCCGGAGGAGGAGTGTGTGCGCGCGCCCTGCGTGAGCGGAGGGAGCGCGCGCACAGGCCGCGTCACTAGGCGCTCGGAGCGCCGCGCTGCGGGAAACGTGCAGGAGGAAGGCAGAGGAGCGGAGGGGACCGCCAAGGATGGCAAGGTATTGCTCGTGAGCGCAAAGGGTGACTGAGAGTGGGGAGCGCTATCGCAGGGGCTCAGGGACCGCGTGGATGCGCGTGGTCTGCTGGGCATGCGCTGAGGAAGTGGGAGAGAGGTAGAAGGAATGGGACAGGAGTGGGACAGGGTAGAAGGTTTAACAGGAGATGGGACAGGGGAAGCTAAGGAAGGGGAAGGAATCCCCTGGATCGTCACACGAATACTCTTACAGGACTCTGTCCCCAGGCTCTGGTCGGTTATTCTGCATTCCTACCTCAGCCCTGCGGGTGCGCCTCCTGATGCGAGATGAGCACCGTCACATTTTTCTCGGACAAACATGGACCCCGCTGAGGTAGTGCGAGCCGTATCTCTCCAAGGAGATCATGAGACACATCTCGCCCTGCAAAACCAAAATCTGGCACTCATTTCAAGCCAATTTCAGGACATTTTTACCCGGCTGGAAACACTCCAGGTGTGTTCTAGCCCTGCACGGCCCTTAGCGGAAGCTTCTCCAATGCCAACCCCTTTACTCCCTACGCCCAGGGAAGCATGGATATTGACGCCTCTGCGTTATGGAGGGGACCCTATTGCGTGTAGAGGGTTTCTGAACCAATGCTCAATTCAGTTTGAACTCCAGCCCTCCATGTTCAGCACTCACCGATCCAGGGTACCCTATGTAATTTCCCTACTAACAGATGAGGCCTTAGCCTGAGCTCCCCTTTGTGGGAGAGAGAATCCCCACTGATTAATGGCTTTGTTGCCTTTCTCCAGGCATTTAAAAGAGTATTCGATGCCCCCGGCTGTGTCTCCTCCGCTTCTGCTTCACTCCTTTGAATCCGACAAGGAATCCGTACCGCAGACCAGTATGCCATTGAGTTCCGAACCCTTGCTGTGGAGACGGGCAGGAATTATGAAGCTCTGGGGGCAGAATTTTTGCAGGGGTTTTCTGAATGTTTAAAGGACAAACTGACTTGCCGGGATCTTCCCAAAGATCTGGAGGAACTAATTTCCCTCTGTATCAGAATGGACCTCTGGATACAAGAACGGCAGACTGAGCGAGCTCAGTCTCCCAAAACCCCAACAATTTGGCTAGCTCCCCATTTGAACGCTCCTCTTACTGCACCATCGCCCAGATGAGGAACCGATGCAATTAGGAGATACCAAATTACCTGAGTAGGAGAGAGCTAGGAGACAAACCAGGAGGCAGTGCCTGTACTGTGGGCTAGGGGGTCATCATGTCCGAGACTGTCCTAAATCAGGAAAACCCCAATGCCCGGTAAAGATAGAGGAATATTCTGCCGGTTTCACTCTCCTCGGGACCAGCATCCATCTTCACTCAGGCATTTGTGGATTCGGGAGCCGCAGGAAATTTCATTGACCGCGCATTTGCGGAACTCCACTCCATTCATCTCCGCACTAAGGAGTTTCCACTAGCAGTAGTGGCCATTGACGGAAGACCCATGATACCTGGGACCATCACTCACGAGACTAATCCTCTGCTGATTTTGGTTGGGGTACTTCACAAAGAAACACTGTCCTTTTATGTCATATGCTCTCCCTCGACTCCAGTGGTCCTAGGACTTCTCTGGTTGCGGCACCACAACCCTAGGATCGATTGGGCACCCAATCAAGTGAACGCCTAGGGACAACATTGCCATGGATCCTGTCTCCCGGTGTCTTGCACTATCTCCGAGGTCTGGCTACCTACCGAGTCTTCCTTTTCATGTCTGCCACTTTCTTACCAGGATTTTGTCGATGTATTCAATAATAAATAGACAAAGGAGTTAATCCCACACCGAACTTATGATTGTGCACCACCCCCTGGAGGCTGCACTTACCCCCTTTCGGAACCAGAAACCAAGGCTATGCGTGAATACATTTCGGAGAAACTTCAGCGTGGGCTTATCCGCAAATCAAGCACCCCTGCTGGTGTGGATTTCTTCTTTGTTTCCAAAAAAAGAAAACTCTCTCAGGCCGTGTATCGATTACAGAGGCCTAAAGAAAATCACCGTAAAAAATTGGTATCCTCTACCCATCATTCCTGAACTGTTCGACCGCTTACACAAGGCCACGATCTTCACCAAACTGGATCTCTGAGGAGCTTACAATTTAATTTGGATCAGAGAGGGTGATGAGTGGAAGACAGCCTTTAATACCCGTGATGGCACTACGAAAATCTAGTCATGCCATTCAGCCTTTGCAATGTACCGGCCGTATTTCAAAATGTTAGCAATGAGATTTTCCAGGATTTACTTGACCAATTTCTCATAGTGTATCTGGACGATATCCTTATTTTTACCAATTCTTTGTCCGAACATCGGGCACAGGTTAGACTGGTCCTCCAAAGACTTCGGGGGCCCTTCCTCTTTGTCAAGCTCGAGAAATGTCAGTTTGAACAAAAGATTTCCTTCCTTGGGTATTTGATCTCTTCCCGTGGGTTTGAGATGGATCGTGCAAAGGTATTGGCAGTACTGGATTGGCCTGTACCTATAGGCCTTAAACCAACTCAAAGATTTCTTGGGTTTGCCAACTACTACCAACGTTTTATCAGGAAATTCTCCAAGGTGATTGCACCCATTACGGCTCTTACTAAGAAAGGGGCGAACGCTAAGATATGGCCCTCTGAGGCTCTTGTAGCTTATGATACGCTCAAGTTCGCCTTTTTGTCCACACATGTGCTGATCCATCCAGATCCTACGAAACCCTTTGTGGTTGAAGTAGACGCATCTGATCTGGTAGCCAGAGCTGTGCTTTCTCAAAGAAGGATTTTCAGGGGAAACACCACCCCTATGTTTTCTTTTCCAAAAAATGTTCTGCCACAGAAAGAAATTATGATGTTTGGAATCGGGAACTTCTGGCCATGAAAATGGCTCTAGAAGAATGGAGACATTTGCTTGAGGGGTCAACTTCACCGATCACAATCCTTACAGATCACAGGATCCTCGAATACATTGAAGGAGCAAAGAGACTCGGGATGTGTCAAGCAAGGTGGGCTCTCTCTTCTTCACTTGGTTCTACTTTTTGATCTCTTATCATCCGGGATCCAAGCATGTCAAGGCAGATGCGCTATCCAGGCAATTATCTCCTGACAGTTACGAGGAGATTGAGCAGGGACCCATCATTCCATCTTCACAGATTATCTCTGCCGTATCATCTTCACTTCTGCAACAGATTTCACAGGCTTAGGCAGAGGATTCCAGGTCAACATCCACTCTTTCATCCAAACTATTTGTCCCTCCCCACTTTCGTAGTGAAGTGTTGCGATGGGGTCATAACTCCAAGATGGCTGGTCACCCGGGAGTTAGGAAGACATTTGATTTCCTTTTTCGGATCTTTTGGTGGCCAGAGATCCGCAAAGACATGAAAGAGTTTTTGACAGCCTGCGTTGTATGTGCCCAGACTAAGGTGCCGAGGACATTACCCTACGGGTTGCTCCAGCCCATGCCAGTCCCCACCCGCCCGTTGACCCAAATTTCCATGGATTTTATTGTAGAGCTACCACCCTCCAGGGGTATGACTACCATACTGGTAGTAGTTGATCGCTTTACACGCCAAGCCCACTTTGTTGCTCTTAAGAAGCTACCCACAGCTTCAGAACTATCTGAAATCTTTATTTAAAATATATTTCGTCTTCATGGAGTCCCGACGGATATAGTTTTGGACCGCGGATCCCAATTTGTCTCAAGATTTTGGAAGGCCTTTTGTCAAAGAAGGGGCATTTCCCTCCATTTTTCTTCTTCGTACCATCCCCAGTCCAACGGGCCGAGTTTTTCCGCAACTCTACGAAGCATGATTCCACACTGGAATCTCCGTTCTTTTGTGCCTACAGGTACCATCCTGCTCCCCTTCCTTCATCCAGTCCTCTCTCCGGAGTCCCTGCAGTGGATGATAAGATCCAAGAACTGCAATCACTCTGGAAGAAGATCCAGACCAATCTGACCAAAGCCGCCCTCCAGCAAAAAACCCAGGCGGATAAACGTCGATGACCACCTCCCCCGTTTCAAGTGGGAGATAAAGTTTGGTTGGCTACAAAAAATATCTGACTGAAACTGCCCTCTTCCAAACTCGGACCCAAGTTCATTGGCCCTTACAAAATTCTGAAATAAGTCAACCCGTTGGCATTCAAACTGGAACGACCAGATAACTTAAGAATACCTCCAGTATTCCACCTCTCCCTCCTCAAACCGTTTGTCCAGAATGCTTTCTATCCTCCTATTCTACCGCCTCCTAGACCATTTATGGTGGAAGGCCAGGAGGAATTTGAAGTACGCCAGATACTGGATTCCCGTAACTCCCGGGGCGGGCTACAATACTTGGTCCATTGGAAGGGTTATGGACCCGAAGAGAATTCATGGATCAAATCCGAGGATGTCCATGCCCCCAGACTGATCCGAGCATTTCATCTGAGATTCCCTGCCAAACCGGCTTAGATCGCCCGGAGGTCTCTGCTAGAGAGGGGGGTACTGTAAGGATTCTGCTCGATCCATGCCGGGTTTTCACTACGGTTCAGGTTTTCTGTCTCTCCTCCCCTATCTGCTCACTGTGGCCATTTTGGGTACTGGCAGTCTGCTTTATAAGGCTGCAGTTACTGGTGGGAGTAGCCGAGCAAAGTTCTGTTTGCTGCAGCTCCGTTTGATCTTCGCTGTGACACCGACCTCTCTGCCTTCTGCCTGCCCTGACCTTTGCCTGTCGCCTGGATCTGCATCTCTGCTGCCTGCCCTGACATTTGCCTGTTGACTGAACTCTGCACCACTGCCGCCAGCCCTGACCCCTGCCTGCTTAACAACTACAAATACTCTTATAGGACTCTGTCCCCGGGCTCTGGTCGGTTATTCTGCATTCCTACCTCAGCCCTGCAGGTCCACCTCCTGATTCGTGATGAGCACCATCACAAGCTCCACGTGCGTGGCCTGGACGTGAGGTGAGAGGGGATTGGTGTTGGAGACCCTGCGCCGTGGGACCTGACCACCCCCCATTCTACTAACAGCATCCCCTGGTTACAGGCCTGTACCAGGAAGGTACCAAGTGCACCAACGATACAAGGGGGAGGGTAGCGCTGCCCTCACATATACATTTGGGACAAGGGAGGTTCTATGGACCCCGGGTTCTAGGCGCCAAGGACACCCTAAGTGTTGTTGGGGAACAAGCACCCATACTGTATTGAGTTATTGTATTTCACTTTGTTGTATGTTGTTATCCGTTGGGCATTTCTGGGGAACCCAGTAAAGATTATATGATACCTGGTTGTGAGTGTGATTAATTGGGGGGTATACAGTATAGGTATACCAGTTCTCGTGAGGAACTATCCCGCTGTAACAGGAGACCAGGTATTTACACCTTTTTACCGGGTTCATTCACTGAGCAAAACAAGATAGTAAAACAAATGATCATTTATTCCATAGAAACAGAAGTACACACAGTGGATTACAAAATACAGACGAAAACACACTTACTGGGGGTCTGGGCTACAAAACTGGACTTTCCTAGGTGAAATGGCACATAAAATAAAGTCTTTAGGTTGACCAGGACTTGTCCCGGAATGTCCTGGAACTCAAATCGGCATAAAGTTCCTGACACCACCGCTGTATCTGCTCCGGAGATGCCGAAATTCCTTGACCTGGACATCCTGGTACTCTTTTCGGCTTGCAATCGCCACCTCGACCGCTACATTCTATTCTCAGAACTTGGCCCCGAAAAGTGGGACTTTGAAAATTTCTCGCCTTGAAATTTCTGAAGCCGGCTCGCTGCTATTTCTCCCTGAGCATCTTTTGGTGATTTAGAATTTGCCGCTGCTGTCTTGGCGCTTAGAATCTGTGTGAATCACGCATACACATTGGCTGTTGGCTTTCTTATAGTATTTCAGCTTCATTCATGAAATACTCCAGCCAATCCGAGCGTGGGAGAAATCCTACCAGCCAATTAGAGCATTGCCAGTCTATCTAAGCCAGGTAAGCACGGATTCGGATTCTGACAAGGGCATGCGCCAACTTGGCACCTCTGCCCCCTGTCTGTCAGAAGCCACCCACGGAGTTAAGCACGTTCTATAGTGCTGGGCGCGTGCTACGCCGCGCGCGCCCGCGGATTTTTAGTTGGCTGCCGTTAGTCAGCCTTTCTATAGATGTGCCGCGCGCACGGCAGGAAGAGGGGAGCCGACAAACAGCGGCGAAGATGAAGAAATTCATCTTTTCGCGACGCTGCCTGCGCTCAAATGTATGCATTGTTGTGTATGTGTGTATGTATGTATGCATGTATGCATGTATGCGTGTATCCGTGTTTATATGGATGGATGTATGTGTGTGTGGGGGGTAAATAACTGCACACACAAAAAAAAAATTATTAAACTTTTTTTTTAATTTAAAAAAATCTTACTTACACTCACACAACATATACACGCATATACACGCACATACACTTACCTGCAGCTCCCAGCTCTATATACACGGAAAGCATGCGGCACGTGCACGCGCGTTCACATAGGAACGCGCGGCCGCACGGCCACATCCTGTATAGAATGGCCCTTAGGCTCCTCAAATACTGGGTTGGGCAAATAGTTGTCCGATGACTTCTATTCATCCCAGGACGTGAGTACTTGAGGCTAACTCCGCTGCCCAAATGGCTTTGACACCTTGGCAACCTCTGAAGCTTTCATGTCCGGGACCCAAGCGGACTTGGTGGCACCAAGCTTGGTAGCCACATGGTCTCTCGGAACTATGGACCTGGAAGTCCCCAGCTCATAATACCGTACACAAGCATATGTACTGTTAAAAAATTATGAAACAGAATATATTTTCCCATATTTTTTCTAAGTCCCAAGGTAGAATGAAAAAACGTTTAGGTTCATTCCCAGGGCTGTATCTCAATCTCTTTGAAAACCGGACTTAGGTTTCATAAAAACCCTCACAACCTCATATATGGTAGGAGTACCCCCAGAACCTCTATACTGGTTCTGGGGAACCGGGCATCGAACTGGGGATCCCTCTATTACTGGGGGGACCCCGGTACCATTCTGGGGATACTTTACACCCCCTATGCCCCGCTTACCTTTCTGGTCTGTGCTGAAGCAGGGAGTCCTAGTGGTGAGTCGCAAAGCGTTTCCAGAGCAGGATTTTGACAGGAGCATTGTGCCTACATGTTTCCGGGCTGCCTGACCTGTACATTATAGGGGCACCCAGAAACTCTGGACCCCAACTATTTAGGCACAATCTAAGACTTTCTCCGCAAAATCCCCCCTGAAACTCATAGCCTAGCAATCTCTGCTTGCTGGCATTCCAGGAAAGGTAAAACACATATACATTCTTTATTGTCGCACAATCACACACATTGCATGTACAACAAATGGGTTCAAGAGCTGACACTCTAAAACCCCAAATATGGATCAGAGGTAACCAGCCGGGCATAATACCTTTATTGATGGCCTGGTTACCCCCACACCGTCACACCCGCCAACGCAGGAATCCTCACGGGTGAAGGCGCTGCACCTATTAACCCCAGGCTCCCCAGGAGCGGAGGCTTAGGCTCCCTGTAAGCCAATCAGGTGGCACCGTAGTACCTAACGCCTGCAGTTTCCCTCAGCAGTAGGGAAGGGGTGTAACACTAACAAGAAATGTTAATAATAAACAGCTTTTCAACAGAAAAAAAAAAATATTGGCAACAAGTGTACTTGATCTGCATTTTTTACATTGATATATAAACAGCTTTCCGCCTCCAGCTGCTTGTTAAAAGCGTGCTCTGTGCAGCAGAGGCGTTCTCCCAGCGCCCAAACAAGAATTAAGAGTACTTAAAGATACGTGGCATGAGCTCCTTCACCCCGTCAGAGCCCCACTGACGTGCAGCGTACGTCATAAAAAGTGGCACCCTAGGGGCCCTTATGGTGTACGCTGTACATCACGATCTTTTGCGCAGCTTATTTTAATGATATAATCCCTTTCATTGTGGGAGAAAAGGGATACTTTTAACAATTAGCCCCAAAACAAGTCAAACACGAGGTAACAGTACCATGTATTAAAGCATTTAGTTTGTGTATGAATACAAAATAGGGTGGATAGAAAAATAGTGTGAGGTAACAGTAAAGCCCCCACACCGTTCCTGCCAAGGGTCCTCCCCCAAAAAAGCTAGCCCCTAAATCTGCATTTATTTACCTTAATCATTCCATTTTAATAAAAGAGAAGAAAAAATGCAATATGTTTTTCCTGGCAAACAATGGATCCTATGGCATAGAATGGGTTAATCACTTCGGTTGTAGCAATATAAACAGTGATACAGAGGGGTGGGGCTAGTGCCCACTGCAAACACCCACTGCACTGAATGGAAATCCCTCTGTGCTTGTCCATCCCAAGCCGTTCCCATAGCAACTCCACTGTGCGTGCCTCCAAACTCCAGCAACAGGCACGGGCAGGGCATGTCAAACAAAGACAGGCAGGACAGCCGGCCAATCGGCGTGCAGTGTTCACTTTGAGAACCAATGAGAAGAGAGAGAGCAGCCAAATGGGTGGTCCTGCTGCACCTGCTGAAAGAAGGCTGCGTCCATAGTTGCAGGTGGAAGCTACAGGTTGCAGCCAGGAGGATCCCCAACTTCTGGGACTTAAGGTGATCTTAGTATCAATTAACCAATACACAGGCCCACATTGTGGGTTATCTCCCTTTCTAGACTTATGTATATGCAAGCTCAGGGGTCGGAGGGCAGGTACCCAGAACTCAAGCTGCATGATAGTTGGAAACGATGCAAAAAGGATGCACAAATACACACACATACGTTATATTTTGCATGAAAAACAAACACACTGCGATTCAGTAGTTATTTCCTGCATTGAAAAGGAAAGTTATTGCGATAAAGAGTCACATAATTTGCTTTTAAATTTTTAGAAACATTTTTTTTTAAACCAAGAAATGCAGGAATTATCTGGAAAAAAAAGGACCATGGAAATATATTATTGAATGTATTGGAAATTGCCTTTTTGAAGGGGAAAGCACTACATACAATAAGGGTACAATAATAGAAGTTGCTATGTGAACCCAGGTATTGCAGTTTATTTGGATAGTGCCTTATTTATTTATAATAGATGTTACCAGGTACAATTACCTGGAGAGTTACCTCTCGGTTTTAAGTATTCCAGGATATTGGGGGCCTACGCACTAGGATTGTATTTGCCATTTCCAAATGTCACTGCAAAGAAGTACAGGCATACCCCGCATTAACGTACGCAATGGGACCGGAGCATGTATGTAAAGCGAAAATGTACTTAAAGTGAAGCACTACCTTTTCCCCACTTATCAATGCATGTACTGTACTGCAATCATCCTATATGTGCATAACTGATGTAAATAACGCATTTGTAACAGGCTCTATAGTCTCCCCGCTTGCGCACAGCTTCGGTACAGGTAGGGAGCCGGTATTGCTGTTCAGGACGTGCTGACAGGCGTATGCGTGAGCTGCCGTTTGCCTATTGGGCGATATGTACTTACTCGCGAGGGTACTTAAAGCGGGGTATGCCTGTAATGCAAACCGTCATAAAATGTGCGTTGTAGAGGCGCATGCGCGATGGCAGTGAGTATGGATGCATGATTCCAGTGCTCCATGCCCCGCTCATAATATAAAGAATTAAAATACCTTCACTCTATACTGAACTGCTAGAATTTAACTACCATAACTCTACTAAACTACCAGGATGTCAAAACGGGCAACAAAAACGCCGAAATCAAAGGGGCTCCCGCTATATTTTAACAGCGCAAGGAGCAGCGCGGCGGAGGCCATAATGGCGCCGAATTCAAATCAGGGCTCTGATTCGGAACGGGAGGGAGAGAAGGAGGACGGCGAGAACGCTGAAGACAGGCCAGTTAGGCTTGGCGATTTCAATCGTTTATATACCGACCTAAAAACCCTCTTGCAAGCAGAAATTAAAGAGCAGGGGAGGGAAATCTGTAGCTTGGGAGAGCGCACAGGTCGAGTTGAGACCCAACTTGACATCGTTACCACTGCAACCAAAAGCAATGCAAAAAAAACATCAGAGATGCAGATCCAAATTAATGACCTGAAAGAAAAGCAGGAAGACGCAGAAAATCGGGAGCGTCGCAATAATATAAGGATACGGGGGGTCCCTGAAGAAGTGGGGGATTGCGAGGAATTTGTCCTGAGATGGATGGGGGAATTGCTGCCGGATACCCCCAGGGAAAGATTGGAGATGGATCGCTGCCATAGAGCCCTGAGAACGAGGCCGACGCAGTCAGATCAACCGCGGGATATCATAGCGCGGCTGCACTTCTACAAGACCAGGGAGGCCATCCTCCAAAAGTCCCGCGCCACCCCTACCATTGAATTTGAAGGAGCAAAATTGCTCATCTTCCAGGACTTATCCCCCCTAACCTTGCTGCGACGCAGGGCCCTGCTCCCAATCACAAAAGTGCTGAGGGACAACAACGTCCGATACCGTTGGACTTTCCCTTTTGGTTTGTCTACCAGCAAAAATGGACGGGCCCTTCACATGAAGGAGATTGGGGAGGGAGTGGTGTTCCTCCAGAAATTAGGCCTCAAGGGGACCCCGCCAGTGCCGGTGGAAGAAGAAGAGGAGATCCCGGGCCCCAGCTGGGCAACAGCGGGACAAGCGCCCCGGTCTCCACGGAATAAAAGATGAGTCGCAACAAGGCAAAGTCTCTCTAATCCTCAGTGTTGGGGTATTAAGTTTCCCAGTTATCAGTTTTAAGTTCCCTGTTATATCGCTACGGACTTAAGCCCGCTTACATTACAGCAAGATCGAGCTTGATTTAAGGTTCCAGCTGGAGGGGCAAAAATCCTCGTTTTCCCACCTGTAAAAGACGCTGTACTCACCTGGACGAGAGAAACAGGAGGCCCAAAGATGGAGGCACCCACGAGGTGAGAGAAAAACCCAGCTTGGAACGCAGGAGCAGGAAACCACCATCAACCTGGAGGAGAGCGCGAACACAGCCGGTCTGGACGAAAGACGCTCCCAAAATGGCGGCGGCCGGATGTCCGGGCGCCAGTAGAGGAAGTGCGCGGGCGGCCATCTTGGAGGAGGCAGAAAGACCCTAAGGACGTCAGGAGGCGGCGACGAGCGTCACGCGGGCGACCCGGCCTGGCGGGATTTTCAATTTTCGCCGGTCCCAAGCGCCGCAACTGCAGGGGCAGCAGCAGCTGCAAGCGACACACCGCCGGAACGAAGAAGGCCCAGCGGACACACCCCGGGAGGGTACCCAAGGGTGGAAGGCCTAGGAGGGGGGGGGAAAGGAGTCCCACACAGGGCTATAAGGGAGGGAAGTTAAGATCAGCGGCGGAAGGCAGGATAGAATAAGGGTAAAGTAGGTGGAGCATATAAGAAGGAAGATATAGCCGGGGGGAGGCAGAGAGGGTGGAAGAGGTAAGGGAGTAAGCGGGGTGGGGCAAGAGGAAGGCATAAGGGAAGTGATGGAAACAGGAGGGAGACAGATGGAAGAAGCAAGTGGAGTAGCAGTAGAGAAGAGGGATGGGAGGGAAGAGGGTAAGGACAAGTGGTTATACCAGAGGGAAGAAGGGAGAGGAAGTATTGAGAGGGCAATAGCAAGTAAATGAGATACAGGGAAATGGAAAAGGTTAGAAAAGAGTTCGTTAGGGAAGGGAGTCCGAAGAGAAAATAGAAGGGAGAGATAGTACACCAAAGAACGTTCTCTAAGAGAGGTGGAAGATAAAGAGGCCACCCGTCCAGTTAGGGAAATAAAGGGCAAGGACGCAAGAGGTAGCACTTAATACTGTGGTTAGCGATAAACCCAGGAGTTATAAGTTATAAGTTATATAGGTATTGTGCAAGTTTTTGGTTTAGGAGCGGGGCGGGAGCAGAGGGATCTCTGCCTGCTCTGCGGTCCGCATGGGCCAGGGGCTGGGAAGGGGTTATCCCAGCGAAGTCCTTTGGGAGGGAGGGGGTTCACGAAGTGAGATAACATCGGAGAGGGCCCAGTGGCAGGTGCCCAGCCCCCAAAGGCAATGGAATCCGAGCCAAGGTGGCGGGGCCACAGCTCGGAGGACACTAATTGTTTTTTGTTCTATGTGTGTCTTTCCCCAAGTTTCCCTATTGTTTCCCCCCAACCCACAGGACCCACCATCCAAAGATCAGCGTGAGTGCTACAGGTCGGAGACGGCTCTTCCTCAGTCTCGGTTCCTGGCGAAATATACGCTTCCACCGCCCCCCGGCTGCAGGTTCAGTCCAAGTCAAGGATGAGTAACGATTTGATCTTTATTTCCCATAATGTCAAGGGATTCAACAACCCAATAAAGCGCAGAATTGCCTTCAGGGACTATGTTCGCAAAAAAGCGGATATAGTGTTTGTTCAGGAGACACACTTCTCCAAGTCGAATCACCCCAACTACCTGGACAGGCACTTTAGGACAATGTTCATGTCCTCTGCGAAAGTTAAGAAAAGAGGAGTGGCAATACTAATCCACCGCAGAGTGCCCTTCCAGGTAGTTAAAACATATAAAGATGTGGATGGACGCTATGTTATCGTCACGGGCACAATTAACAACCAAGAGGTCACTTTGAGCTCAATCTATGCCCCCTGCGAACAGACACCGCAATTCTTCACATCATTTTTTGATAAACTACACAAGGTGGCAATAGGTTGTATATTCCTGGCAGGAGACATGAACCGCACCCTAGACCCAGACTTGGACAGATGCACGGGGACTAACTTACCACAGAAACAAGACGTACTAACTTTACATCAAGGGCTCCGTGATTGCCAGTTAATTGACATTTGGAGGGAACATCACCCCTCGGAAAGAGCATACACTTTCTACTCACACCCCCATAACAGATACAGTAGGATAGATTACTTCCTGGTCTCTAACAAAGCGGTCTCCATGGTCTCCCATTCTGGGATCCATGATATTTCATGGTCAGACCACGCACCAATTGAGCTGCGATGTGCTTTGCGGCTGCTGGACAGACCGGGGGCGAACTGGAAATTAAACGAGCTGCTGTTAAAAAATCCAACATCGGAGCGGGCGATAGGAGATAAAATTAAGGAATATTTCGAAATCAATACAGGAAGCGTATCTTCCCACTCTACTCTTTGGGAGGCCCATAAGGCGACCATGAGGGGACTCCTAATGAATTTAGCAGCACAAACCAAAAGAGCTAAGGAGTCCCAGATAAAAGATTTGCGAGAGAGACTAGCACACCTCTCCGCACTTCATAGTCTCAATAAACAGGGCGCTACCCTAAAGGAACTCTCTGACACTAAAACTAGACTCAATTTGTTGCTAAACTCCAGAGCCGAGAGGGAGTTGGCGTGGTCCAAGCGTAAGTTTTACGACAAAGCCAACAAGCCAGATACCTTACTTGCCAATAAATTACGTAACAAACTCCCTAATTATAGTATCTCCTCCATCCGCACCAAGGGGGGGGACCTTACCTCCGACCCTAGAAGAATTGTCGCGGAATTTAAAAATTTCTATGAAGTTCTCTATGATGGAGGTAAGGTCAGCCACACACAGAAAATAGGAGAAAAAACCCAGAAGTTCCTAAAAGAGGCACGCCTTCCCAAATTGAGCAGGGCAGAAAGGGAGGCACTACAGAGTGACTTTACATTTGAAGAATTGTCAGAGGTTATAAAGGCCCTTAAACCAGCCAAAGCTCCGGGACCAGATGGTTTTTCAAATTTATATTACAAAAAATTCCTTAAAATACTAGCGCCACAGCTTCTAAAATTATTTAACGAAATTCTAGCGGGGGGCTCCTTTCCATCCCAGATGCTCCAGGCCTCAATCTCCCTGATCCACAAGCCAGGTAAGGACCCGGTAGACTGTAAGAGCTATCGGCCCATATCCCTGATTAATTCCGATGTGAAAATATTCTCTAAACTATTAGCTAACAGGGTGGGCATTGTCCTACCAGGGCTAATCCACCCGGATCAGGTGGGATTTATTGGAGGAAGGCAGGCGGCAGACAACACAAGACGGATCATAGATTTGATCGATCTGGCCAATAAAAAGAATATCCCGTCTATGCTGTTGAGTCTGGATGCTGAGAAGGCCTTCGATAGGATCGATTGGTCCTATCTGAGGGCAGTACTAGGAGCATTCGGTTTCGAGGGACGCCTCCTAGAAGCCATCTTGGCCCTGTACAAAGGCCCCACAGCTAGGGTGCGCCACCAGGGCTTCCCATCGGAGCAATTTAACATCTGTAGCGGGACGCGACAGGGGTGCCCCCTGTCCCCTCTGCTGTTTGCATTATGTATAGAACCCCTGGCGGCTCATATTCGCCTAAGCCCAGATATATCAGGGATAGACGTAGGGGACCAATCCCATAAAGTGGCATTATACGCTGATGACGTGATACTGACCCTGTCGAAGCCGCTCACTTCCCTGCCCAATGTCTTTGAGATTCTGGGAGCGTTCAGCCTCATTTCCGGGTTCAAAATTAACCAGACGAAGTCTGAAGCCCTAAATATTAGTCTCCCGCGCCCAATGGAGAAATTACTTGAACTAAATTTTAATTTTAAATGGCAAGCCTCCTCTATCAAATACTTAGGTATCCAAATTACCAAGACATATGACTCATTATACAAAGCAAATTATCCCAAATTATTCCAAGCTTTAAGAGAGGACCTGAGGGTGTGGGCGGGGTTTGGAATTTCCTGGTTTGGACGAATTCATAGCATTAAGATGAATCTCCTGCCAAGGGTGCTTTACCTGTTCCAGGCCCTGCCAATACCATTGGTGCGGGCAGATATCCTCGCCTTACAGTCAAAGATCATGAAATTCATTTGGCACAAGAAGAGTCCACGAATTGCTAAGAGTATACTAACCAGGCCCACGATTAGAGGGGGACTAGCGGTACCTTGCTTGATGGCATATTACAAAGCAGCAAGATTAGGTCAGATTGTCCAGTGGCACCTTGACCCGTCCCTGCGGAGATGGGTGGCACTGGAGAAAACCTGCTGTGCTCCAATAGAGTTGAATAATTTAATTTGGCTGCCACAACGCTGCGACAACACAGTGGGAGTGCTGCTACGGACCATGGTGAACTCTCTGGCGGTGTGGAGGAGTTCCAAACTTAAACATAAACTAACGACAAAACACTCCTTGATGACCCCGCTATTCGATAACCCAGATTTCGCCCCGGGGATGGCCGGAGGGCGGCACTTTAAAATTTGGATACAGTCGGGATATAAGCGACTAATGAATCTGAAGGGGCCTCAGGATATTAAAACATTCGAACACGTCAAATCAGAAAAAGGCCTTCCAAACACTGAATTATTCCGCTACCTTCAGATAAGAGCATTCTATAACAAATTTCCAATTAGACCAGCTAGGACCAATTTTGAGCAGCTGTGTTCCAGAGCAACGGACACACGGGGACTTACCTCTAGATTATACCGGGAAGTGATCTGTCCAAGTGGACCTGACGTCGACAAACTGAACTACATGACTAAATGGGAGACAGACCTAGGGGAGACTTTAGAGGACAAAGACTGGGAGTGGATCTTGCAGGCGGCGGCCAAAAGCTCCATCTGCTCAACGTTAAAAGAGAACGCATATAAAGTCATGATGCGCTGGTATCACACCCCATTACGTCTGTCTAAATTCGTCAGCGGGTATTCCCCGCTCTGCCCAAAACAGTGCGGGGAATCAGCAGACCTAGTCCACATGCTGTGGTCCTGCCCGAAGGTACTCCCGATTTGGGAGCGCATTAGAGCTTGGGCACAAGGTATCCTCGATTTAGAGGTTCCCCTGGACCCGTGGCTGTTCTTACTGGGCAGACGGGCCCGGGGGCTGCCAAAATCGGCACACAAATTGGTGGCACATATGGCCACAGCCACTAGGTGCGAGATCGCAGCAGTGTGGATACAGCAAGATCCACCAGTCTTCCCCAAAATTCGAAACAGATTATGGCAAGTTTGCCAGATGGAACAGTTGACTAGCTGGGTCAACGACTCTGGCCGAAATTTCTTAAAAGTGTGGGAGCCATGGCTCACCCAATCCGACATCCCCGGGGTAGATGCCAGCACAATTTTGCAATAATAAGTACAAGTGCGTTCTCTGGTGACGGAGCGGAACATACTATAACATAGGCACGTAACAGGTAGGATCCCCTCGACTATTAAATCCAGAACCAAAAGGAGGAGTCGTCAGGTGTCTCAAAGAAGGGCGCAGCACGGACCAAAAGCAGACCTTCCACTACCGAAGAACACGGTGGCAGTCCATTCCCCCCCCCTACCCCCCCTCCTTCTCCCTCCTTGTTGTTTTTTTCCTCTGTTGTCTAGTCTTTGGTCAGGTGAGTCAGGTTTGTCTAGTCTTGTGAGTGCATGTTGTAAGTCCCTTACTGCTTTTGAGTGATTTTACCCTTGATTGTGAGAGCGAAAAGGGTAAACCTCGGGGGGTTTCAAATTGTTTTATTATGGGATGTGGCATAACGTACCTGTTGTGAAACCCAATAAAAATCTTGAAGTTGAAAAAAAAAATGTGCGTTGTATGTAATGTATAAAGACTTCACACGTGACACATAATTTGTTGTTTGAAATGATTTTTTTGGACATATTGCGTCATGTTAAATACAATTGAAAATGAAAATAGAATTACGTGCATATTTTTTATAACTAGTATTAGTAAATATAATTAGTGTAATATTATTTATAATAGCCATACAGTGATTATAATACAGTTAGCCTATAAAATGCTACATCCGTGCTGCGTCAAATACATTTTTGTGTTGATACATAGCCTTCTTAGTGCCCTTGTGACATTCCGGGTACGCTATGGGCTAATTAATGTTCCTTTTCCTGCGGAATGGAGCAGCCAGTCTGATCAGAACAGAAGTGAGCTCCCTGTCCTTCCTGTATCCGGGGGAACAGCCACGTCAGGTGAACGCTCCAGGACCGATCACCTGACACGGAAACTGAGAAGGTTAACAAACTTTTTGGGGTTTGCGACAAGTTGAGCTTGTTGGACGATTTTGATGCACTTTCTCCTTTTTTTTACGTCGCACAGAAACATTCTTTTTTAGAACATGCTATTATCATTTGTGCGCTCAGCATTTCCGGATTGTACCATTGTAGTAAACATGGTATGTTGGTTACAAACGTCTCTGGTATTTAAAGGGTTAAGGTGATGCCCAATATTTGACATACTGATTTGCTATTATTTGTTTTGCAGCAGTGATGCGCCTCCTTGTGTGCTGTGTGCTGTGTGCTGTGTGCTGTGTGCTGTGTGCTGTGTGCTGTGTGCTACGGGTAGATAGGTGAATTGATTGGTTACTTTTCACATCTAAGGCCGTGTGAGTGGAATAATTTTTAACCAAACCTCCCTTTGCTATTGAACAGACTTGTTTAATCAGTGGCAGAAAGGAAGTATGTCATCCATGCATGAAAATAAGGATGTTGGAAATAAATAATGCCATTAACCCGTATGCATTACTGGGGTCCACAGTCTTCTTTTCCTTTCAGATAAAATAAAGATGATTCCTTATTCAGTTTGAGTAGCCCTGAAAAGGGGCAATTCCGTGTGGTTAGCCCCCAAAAAGCAACGCATTGTAAATAATTTAGCGATCTAATTTGCTTTTTTAAACTAATCTAACGGTGCTAAAAACAAAGATGTGGCTTGTTTCTTTTCTCTGAAAATTAATTATAAATTGCATTTCTCTGGCTGGACTGTTTGTCAGTCAAATGTTTTCTTTACCATTATCCCCCCCAGCCTGTCCACACAGTGACATCAGACAAGTAACCAAAGGAAATCAGACTCCTTCCTGCAAGGCTCACCAAATGTACAAATATTTAAAATAGTTATATTGGTGTCGGATTTGGGCAAAACAAAGGTATCACTCACCCAGATGTAACCCCTTAAACATATCACTGGCGTTAGTACACATTGTGTCTGGGAGGATTGTCCCTTTAAATAAAACACGTATCAATATTTTTATTCCTAATGTTTTTAGTGTGCGGTTTTACCACCTTTCCGGACCTCTAGTCCTGAGGTTATTTGGGGGAGTGCGAGTGACAGGGAGATGAAAAAGGTAGGTGTAGTAATGTTTATGAAGCAGGTATGGGGCCCAGTCTATAGCTGGGATTATACACTCCGCTTGTTTGTATGCCGTGCAGCGCGGCTCTAGCACAAGCGGTATGTAAACTCTCCTGGAAAGAAATGTTCAGGAGATAAGGGGTGTGGTCGGGGCGCGTCCGTGATGTCACGCGGCTGGTTTGCCCTTATTAGCTGAACCGCCACCGTGACGTGGCCAACGCTTTGCCGCCGGCGCGCCAAAAGACAAAAATCCTTGTCTTTTGAAAACGCGGTAATGCCATCGCGCTCTGTCGTGTGTGTGCGCGCAAGCAATAGGGGCGGCCTAATAGGGAGTCTGCAATTTGTTTTTGGCGCCCATGCGCGCGAGCACAAAAGCACGGAGTAAAGGCTCAGCCTGAGGGCTCGAACATGGTGCATTGACAGCGCTCAGCAGCGCTGACGCTCATGCTTTTTTTCTGTCCCTGCATGAGCGTCAGCGTGCGCGCTTTTGTGCCGGGTGGGAGCCGGGCGGGAGGCGGGGCTAGCGCGCCACGTCACGGCGCCGACGTCACGGACTGCCATTGGCTTTTAGCAGTCACGTGACCGGCCCTCCGCTTCTCTCAGCGGGAAAACTTAAATTTCCCTTTCGGCTGCAATTCCACACGCCTCCGCACGCCAGCGGAAGCGTCGACTAAAGCCGTGCTGAAAGGGATAATGTTTCCCCTCAGCACGGCTCAGCGCGCCTCAGCACGGTGTTTTTGACCATGGCCCTGGCCTAAGGCTGTGCCCAGGAGCGCTGACCCGTGCTGAGGCGCGCTCACGCTCGGCACTGAGCCCCTGCAGCCGCAATGAGAGCGGCTTTAGCAGGTGCTCGCTTCCGCAAGCGTGCGGAAGCGTAAGTCTTAGGAAAATTTTACATTTTCGTGCTCATGGGAGCGCAGGGCCGGTCACGTGAGCGGTTCGCCCAATGAGGCCGAACCAGCTCCGTGACGTCACTGGCCCGCCCCCCGACACGCCCCGACACGCCCCCGGATGGCGTGCGGACCAAGGCCTCTGCACGGCTGCAGTCCTATGGATGCAGCCTAAGACTCGTTACTTGGCTGCATTTATTCACTGATGGCCACACTCATTTGGTACAGTGGGCATGTTGACCAGCTCTCCCTACAAATCAGAGAGGTCCCTGATACTGAGATAAGAAAGGGAGCATTTTCGACTTGATCCCTGATAAAAACCAAGAGGAAGTCAAATTAAGATAAGTGATATTGCTAATTTTCTTCTGAAATGTATATGCTAGGGGCTTTTTCATGTGTTGACCTGTATGTTACATGGTTAGTCTCACTATTATATTGGTCTCTCTCAATTATGTGCAAACTCATCAGGATGTCAGTCTTGGTATAGGGCAGTATAAATCATTGGTGGGCAGTCTCCAGGGTTGCCACCTCTCCGGGTTTGACCCGGAGACCCCGGGTTTCGGGTACTTAGCTACGGGTTTAGCCCCTCAATCTCCGGGTGGCGGCGTTTCCGGCATTCTCTGGTATTCTTCTGCAATTCCCCCTCCAACTGCAGCGAACTTGGCTGCGCGGCGTCAAATGACGTTGCGTTGTCATGACAACAGGACGCTATGTTACTGTACGTCATGACGCTACGCAGCCATGTTCATTGCAGTTGGAGGGGGAGTTGCAGCAGGATGCCGGGAGAATTTTTTAAAAACATTCTCCGGGTTGGCCATCAGTTGAAAGTGGCAACCCTGGCAGTGTCACTCATTGGTATTGGGTAGGGTAGTACAATGGTGGGCAATCAATATGATAAAACCTCATTGAATACAGTTCCTGATGTGAAAGCTTTCATTCCTGATTTGTCTTCCATGTTTGGTGGTATATAGGTGGTGTATAGGAAGGGGGGTGGTGTACCCGTTACTTTACTCTTATCTGTTCCTGCGTTATTTGGGTCCATGCCAAGTGAGGAGCACCTACACACCAATCCAAAGAGAGGCAGGAGTCAGACCCCAAGAACAAGACACCAGAGTATAATTGGAGGGGAATATGGATACACTTTATTAAAAGGGGAAGAAAACGCCAGGAAGGGTGACCAGGGGAAGAAGTGAAAAAGTGAGCGGTAAAATAATTAATGAAAGACACTAAAATAAAACGATTATACCAAATATTTCCTTATACACTCACAGTAATAATATGCATATATAAATATATTATGATTACCTTCTAAATTCCTTAAATGATCTCCAACTTTTAACTAACTTGTTAATACTGTATATGAAACCCCTATTTTGCATAAAAACTATTTAAAGTTCTAATGTCCCTACCAATACCAGACTTTATTTCTAAGGGATTCCTGCACCCTCCTCTTCCCCCTCAGGACAATCCTTGAGGTAGTGTGTGGTATCACAGTATTACAGGCCCTGCAATAAATGTATTTATTCCAGAGAAGGGCCTGTGTTTCTACCTGAGATATCTATTGGAGTTTAAGTGCTGGTGGTCACAGTTACAGAGACAGCATGCATGCTCGACTTGGGAGATGTGGTGCAGTATTACTGACAATGTCATTTACGGCCACCAACTCGTTTACCGGTTATTCCACTGTTAATGAAGTTGTTTTTGCTGCTCCCTGAGTGGAGTGCTTGTCCCGTGACCTCTGTCCCACGTCCTCGGGCTGCTCCGCGTCCTGGTCAGTGTACGCTGTCCAGGATCATTGGGTTTTGAGCTAATTACATCCAAGCTTAACCCTTGTTTTTCCTAGTGTTACTATTAACTCTTAACTCTATGCTCTGACCTTGTATTCTGTACTGCCTTTCACTTTGGTTTCCTGTTCTCATTCTCCTATTAACTTTTGTGGTCTATTCTTATTATCCTTCTTTTTTTCTTATTCTCAGTCTCTCTGTTCGTCCCTTCTTCCATTTTCTTATCTCTTTTCTTTCCCATTTACTTACCTTACCTTACTTACCTACTGTCTTATCATCTCTCTCTCCTGCCAGCTGTCTACCGTACTGCCGTACTGCCGTACTGCCGTACTGCTGTCTACCGTAGCTAACGCCCAACTCACTGTTCCCAACTATTACTACCTCAACTCTACTGACTATCACTACCTAGCCACCTGCTCATCTCTTTCAAGACAACTGAAGTTGGGCTTCCACAGAGAGATTTAATTAACCCTGTAGTAACAATGTACTTGTAAACTGTGAAAAATAAATGTTTTCGTTTTATTTTGCTTTGCAGCAAATAAAAATATCACTTGTGAGCACATTCACATGTCTCAGACAGGTCCACAAACCCGCCTTTCCTCAATTTTGAAGTGAAAATTCTTTGCTGGCACCTTCAGAGTCTTGATAGGAAAAATCTCTTGTGTTGCAACAAAATTATAGGAAAATAACAGCCATCTAAGTAGACGTAACCTGAAGACGGACAGGGTTCCTTTATTTTTTTAATGTAAACTCACAGAGAGGAAATCTGCCGTCAAATGTTGCAGTCCCTCAAATTGGTGAGAACACTACAATTCACAGCACTCTAGAACCAAAGCGAGCTAATGTAGTGATATATTTAATACGTTTAATGGAGTTGGCTGGTGCTTCAATAAAAACAAGAATATTTTTATTCACCTTTGTTAACTTTCTAACACCACTGCATCTCCTCGGTGCATCAATAGAATCCACACAATGATAAGTAATTAGCTAAGTTGCCGATAGATCCGTTCTCCTGTGATCGATCGGTGAAGATTCGGCTCAGGGGTTCAGTAAATGGCTGTCAGTGTAGCAGAAGAGGACCAAAGATGCAAAGTTATGTGGGGAAGATCATGTGACCAGGCCAGTGGCATAGCTAGACATGGCAAAAAAAAATTTCAGGGCTCCATTAATATTAAAGAAAAACGAAGCGGTGCAACTCCCATGCAGTGAAGACACAGACCAGGACAGTGTCACTCAAGTGTAAGCTTTATTGACACCCGACAGCCCCAGAACCACTCTGACACGTTTCGCATGGTACACTGTGCTTTGTCAAAGCACGGTGTACTGTGCGAAACGCGTCAGAGTGGTTCTGGGGCTGTCGGGTGTCAATAAAGCATACACTTGAGTGACACTGTCCTGGTCTGTGTCTTCACTGCATGGGAGTTACACCGCTTCATTTTTCTTGGATCTTTTGCCACTCATCTAGCAGGAGCACACCGGAGCAGCCAAGCGTCTCAGTATCCTAACAGTGAGTACTTCATTTACTCGGTCCTTTACCCCATACAAGACTTTCCTCACTCCAGAGGCTATTGGGGGGACTGTGACACTGTCATTTATGGATACATGAATACTTCATATGTGACGCCGATGGCTGTTCAAAAAGCAGTTTAAAGATTTTATTATCATTACACTTGGCCAGCCTTGAGAAGCGCCACTAGGGGGTGTGAGACTCCCATCTTCTCCACAGTTTCCATTAATATTAATACTGACTGTAATTTTTTTTCTCTTTCCCCATCCTCTCCCTGATCCTCTCTCTCATCGTCCGCTTCCCCTCACCAGCTCTCACCCTCACCAGCTCTCCTCTTCATCACCAGCTCTCCCCCTCATCATCATCAGCCCCCCCTCATCATCATCATCAGCTCCCCCTCACCAGCTCTCCCCCCTCATCATCAGCTTCCCTTCACCAGCTCTCCCTCTCTCCCCCTTAGCTCTCTCTCTTCCCCTCAGCTCTCTCATCCTCAGCTCTCTCCCATCCTCAGCCCTCTCTCTCTTCCTATCTGCTCTCTCTCTCCCCCTCTGCTATCTCTCTCCCCTTCGGCTCTCTCTCTGCCCCTCAGCTCTCCCTCCCCCTAGCTCTCTCCTTACCCCTCCGTTCTCTCTTCCCCCCTAAGCTCTCTCTTTCTCCCTCAGCTCTCTCATTTCCCCTCAGCTCTCTCACTTCCCCTCAGCTCTCTCTCTTCCCCTCAGCTCTCTCTCTTCCCCTCAGCTCTCTCTCTTCCCCCCAGCTCTCTCTTCCCCCTCAGCTCTCTTTCTCTCTCCCCCTAGCTCTCTTTCTCTCTCCCCCTCAGCTCTCGTCTCTTTTCCCCTCCGCTCTCTCTCCCTTCCTCTCAGCTCTCTCTTTTCCCCTGAGCTCTCTCTCCCTTGCCTACCTTTGGCGGGAGGAGATGATCAGCAGAGCAGGCAATAGAGGAGTTAGGCCTCGCTCAAACAGAACGCGATGCGACGTCGCGCGCGCACGTTCGCCACACTTTCGCTGTGTTGTGTGGGAGTTTTCAAACAGAAAACGACTCCCGACGGCGAAGTGCAGCGTTGTCGTGGCTGCAACTCTAGCTTTCAACTGAAGTTGAAATTTCAAGCGGCAGCCGCGTCACATGCACTTCGCCAACCAATCACAAACACACACACTTTTTTTTTAAAGTTACACCCGCAATTGCGTCATTCTGTCAGCTGGGGATCGCCCAGCAGACAGAGGCTCGCGCGCCCGTGTAGCAGCCTGTTTGATCGAGGCCTTAGGAGTTGGGCTGTGGTAGCAGACACCGGAAGTAAGAAAGACTTCCGGGTCAGACTGCTAGAGGGCGTTCCTCCCTTGCCATCCTGTTCTGCTTTGCTGATTCCTCTACCGGCTTCTGTTTAATGCCGGGGCCTGCCGCCACAAACCATCTCCCCTGCCTGTCTTGACAGGGGGGGGGGGGGAGAGCGGGCCCATAGTGCACTATCATGTTATATCCCAAATTCACGTTATAGTCGTAGGTCTATTAGAGCTCCCTTTACCACTTTTTGGTTTGAGAACTAGAGACCTGCCTGATGGGGTCAAGAACTGTCCAGTTGCACATTACTATTGGTAAGAAGTCAGGTTGGGCAAGTAATACAGAGGATCGCAGACCTTGCAAGAGCCTCAACGGTGACGCTTATATACAGTAAGTTATGTTTTCTAGGTTAATGATCTTGGGAGTGGTGGATGTTTTTGAGGCACAGATTTAAATGAAAAAGTAACACATAAACACATTGGTCTTTAGCTTGCCTTCCCTCTCACAAATTCACATCCTATATTTCTAAAACCCTTCCAAAAAAAATTGACCAAAAGAAACTAGTGAGAAACAATTATTAAACAACGAGTTGGCGTTTTCATGGTGTTTGTTTGTAACGTACAGTAATATTGGTGCCGCAATTATTTAAGATTGTAGCAGATTAAGCATCTGATTAGAATGCGTTTCAGCGGGTCTGAAGAAGGAAACAATAAAGTTAAAGTATCCCTGAAAAGGGTACACGAGGGTAAATGAAGTTCAAAAAAGACACGTCGAGTTCAACCTATGAATGTTGTTAAACCTATGTAAACTTTAGACAACAGATACTGTACGTAGCATCGGTCTAGGACATTTGGTCGCGGCCATTTCACCGCGGCCGATAGGGCACCGGCACTTCGCCGCTATGCACCCCGCTACCGGAAGCTTCCGCCACTGGCCACTTCACTGCTAAGGTAAGTGCCTTAACCTAAAACAACCTACCCTAAGCCCTTATCCTTAAACCCCCAAACCTACGCCCTTACCCTACACCCTAAACCCCCCCAAACCTACACCCTTACCCTAAAACACCTTACCCTATACACTACCCTAAGACACCTTACCCTACGCCCTTACCCTAAAACCCCCTACCCTATGCACTTACCCTAAACCCCCTTACCCCACTTCCTTACCCTAAAAAACCTTACCCTATGCCCTTACCCTAAAACCCCTACCCTATGCACTTACCCTAATAACCCCTACCCTACACCCTTACCCTAAACCCCCATAACCCTTGACCTTACCCTAAAAACCCTAACCCTACGCCCTTACCCTAAAACCCCCTATCCTAGAAACTTACCCTAAAACCCCCTACCCTACGCCCTTTCCCTAAAACCCCCTACCCTAGGCACTTACCCTAAAACACCCTACCCTACGCCCGCACCCAAAAAACCCTACACCAAAGCAGTTACCCTAAAACCCCTTACCCCACGCCTTTTCCCTAAAACCCCTTACCCTACATATTTACCCTAAAACCCCTTACCCTAGGCACTTACCCTTAAACCCCCTACCCTACGCACTTACCCTTAAACACCCTACCCTAGGCACTTACCCTTAAACCCCCTACCCTACACCCTTACTCTAAAACGCCCTTACCCTATGTCTTTACCCTAAACACCCTATTCTACGCACTAACCCGAAAACCCCTTACCCTACGTTCTTACCCTAAAACCCCATACCCCACGCCCTTACTCTAAAACACCCTACCCTACGCCCTTACCCTAAAACCCCCTACCCTAGGTACTTACCCTAAAACCCCCTACCCTACACCCTTACTCTAAAACGCCCTTACCCTATGTCTTTACCCTAAACACCCTGCTCTACGCACTAACCTGAAAACCCCCTACCCTACGTTCTTACCATAAACCCCTACCCTTAAACCCCCTACCCTACGCACTTACCCTAAAAACCCCTACCTTACGCCCTTACCCTAAAAACCCCTACCCTACAACCGCACCCAAAAAAACCCTACCCTAGGCACTTACCCTAAAACCCCTTACCCACGCCCTTTCCCTAAAACCCCCTAACCTACGCCCTTACCCTAAAACACCCTACCCTAGGCACTTACCCTAAAACCCCCTACCCTACGCCCGCACCCAAAAAAAACCCTACACCAAAGCACTAACCCTAAAACCCCTTACCCAACGCCCTTTCCCTAAAACCCCCTACCCTACACATTTGCCCTAAAACCCCCTACCCTACACATTTACCCTAAAACCCCCTACCCTAGGCACTTACCCTTAAACCACCTACCCTAGCACTTACCCTTAAACCCCCTACCCTAGGCACTTACCCTTAAACCCCCTACCCTAGGCACTTAACCTTAAACCCCCTACCCTACACCCTTACTCTAAAATGCCCTTACCCTATGTCTTTACCCTAAACACCCTAGCCTACGCACTAACCCGAAAACCCCCTACCCTACGTTCTTACCCTAAAACCACATACCCCACGCCCTTACCCTAAAACCCCCTACCCTAGGTACTTACCCTTAAACCCCCTACCCTACACCCTTACTCTAAAACGCCCTTACCCTATGTCTTTACCCTAAACACCCTACTCTACGCACTAACCTGAAAACCCCCTACCCTACGTTCTTACCATAAACCCCTACCCTAAAACCCCCTACCCTACGCACTTACCCTAAAAACCCCTACCTTACGCCCTTACCCTAAAAACCCCTACCCTACGACCGCACCCAAAAAAACCCTACCCTAGGCACTTACCCTAAAACCCCTTACCCACGCCCTTTCCCTAAAACCCCCTAACCTACGCCCTTACCCTAAAACACCCTACCCTAGGCACTTACCCTAAAACCCCCTACCCTACGCCCGCACCCCAAAAAAACCCTACACCAAAGCACTTACCCTAAAACCCCTTACCCCACGCCCTTTCCCTAAAACCCCCTACCCTACACATTTGCCCTAAAACCCCCTACCCTACACATTTACCCTAAAACCCCCTACCCTAGGCACTTACCCTTAAACCACCTACCCTAGCACTTACCCTTAAACCCCCTACCCTAGGCACTTACCCTTAAACCCCCTACCCTACACCCTTACTCTAAAATGCCCTTACCCTATGTCTTTACCCTAAACACCCTAGCCTACGCACTAACCCGAAAACCCCCTACCCTACGTTCTTACCCTAAAACCACATACCCCACGCCCTTACTCTAAAACACCCTACCATACGCCCTTATCCTAAAACCCCCTACCCTAGGCACTTACCCTTAAACCCCCTACCCTATACCCTTACTCTAAAACGCCCTTACCCTATGTCTTTACCCTAAACACCCTACTCTACGCACTAACCCGAAAACCCCTTACCCAACGTTCTTACCATAAACCCCTACCCTAAAACACCCTACCCTACGCACTTACCCTAAAACCCCCTACCCTACGCCCTTACCCTAAAACCCCCTACCCTAGGCACTTACCCTAAAAACCCCTACCCTACGCCCGCACCCCAAAAAACCCTACCCTTGGCACTTACCTTAAAACACCCTACCCTACGCCCTTACCCTAGGTCTTTACCGTAAACACCCTACCCTACGCACTAACCGAAAACCCCCTACCCTACGTTCTTACTCTAAACACCCTACCCTTAAACCCCCTATACTACGCACTTACCCTAAACACTCTACCCTACGCCCTTACCCTAAAATCCCCTACCCCACGCCCTTACCCTAAAACCCCCTACCCTATGCCCTCACCCTAAAACCCCTTACCCTAAAACCCCCTACCCTACTCAGTTACCCTTAAACCCCCTACCCTACACCCTTACTCTAAAACACCCTACCCTACACCCTTACCCAAAAACCCCTTACCCTAAAACCCCTACCCTACACCCTTTCCCTAAAACCCCCCTACCCTCGGCACTTAACCTAAAAACCCCTACCCTAGGCACTTACCCTTAAACCCCCTACCCTACACCCTTACTCTAAAACCCCCTACCCTACGCACTTACCCTAAAACATCCTACCCTACGCCCTTACCCTAAAGTCCCCTACCCCACGCCCTTTCCCTAAAACCCCCTACCCTATGCCCTCACCCTAAAACCCCCTACTCTAAAAAACCCTACCCTACTCAGTTACCCTTAAACCCCCTACCCTACACCCTTACCCTAAACCCCCTACCCTACGCCATTACCCTAAACCCCCTACCCTAAAATCCCTACCCTACGCACTTACCCTAATGCACCCTACCCTACACCCTTACCCTAAAACCCCTTACCCTAAAAACCCTACCCTACACTCTTACCCTAAAATCCTCTACCCCACACCCTTACCCTAAAACCCCCTACCCTACGCCCTTACCCTAAGACCCCGTACACTTCCCACTTACCCTAAGCCCCCCCTACCCTAGGCACTTACCCTAAAACCCCCTACCCTACGCCCTCACCCTAAAACCCCCTACCCACCACCCTTACCCTAAAACCTACGCCCTCACCCTAAAACCCTGTACCGTAAAACGCCCTACCCTACGCACTTACCCTAAAACGCCCTACCCTACGCACTTATCCTAAAAAACCCTACCCTACGCACTTATCCTAAAAACCCCTACCCTACGCACTTACCCTAAAAACCCCTACCCTACGCACTTACCCTTAAACCCCTACCCTACGCACTTACCCTTAAACCCCCTACCCTACGCACTTACCCTAAAAACCCCTACCCTACGCACTTACCCTAAACCCCCTACCCTAAAACACCCTAACCTGAAGCCCCTACCTTAAGCCCTTAGCCATAAATTAACCCCCTACCATAAACAGTAACAACAATTACTTTAGTAGTGTCCGGCGGAGGGGATTTCAGCGCGGGATCGGCTGCGGCGGTGGAGTGAGTCGCGGTGAAGCACCAGTGCCATTTGGTCGCGGTAAAACCGCCGCGACCAAATATCCAATCTGTGTAGCATGGCCATCTAATTTCAGGCTACCAGAAGATTGATTCAAAGAGATCAGGCTGAGTTTAAAGAAGCTTCCCACACACAACAGGCAATATGTGTTTATTTTTTAAACAATTCCATAGAATGTTTCTATCATTCCACTGAATCAAAATACTGTGAATACAAATATAGTATGAGTACAGTACTTTATCATCTGACATAAAGCCACAGAGAATATGTGTCATTGTGTTTAAAAATTAAAGGAAAAAGCAGTAATGCGGTCACAGTTTTGGCTGTGAAACCGGCGGGTGGAAGAAAGCCCCACTCCGGTTGCTAAATGGGAATCACTGACCACGTCTCATACGTTGGGAAATTCCTAGTCATGAGCTGAATGACTTCCGTATCTCAGCCTGCTTCTGTTTTTTCTTTACCTCAAATATATCAATCGTTCTCTTGGTAAGCTGAGTAGTGCTAGTCTGTGAGGTTCCTCAGGGATGTGATTCTTACCACTAAAACCTTTTAATCTACGTTTTGAAGACTTTACTCCGTTTAGTGTTAGATGGGGTTTTCTTTTTTTGCACTGGAGAAGTCAAAGTTCATAAGGAAGTCTCCAGAATATTAATACTCACAGTGCTGCTGCTTTACCTCTGATCAGGAGACTGCAGTCTGTTATCCGTAGAGATACAGGGCTATTTTAAACAAGAATGCACCAGGATTAAAGTTAGAAAAACAAGACTGGACCAAAGTTTAATGATGATATAGAGTCAGGCTAGCAGTACTGACATCAGGGCAGGTCCTCGTTGCATAGAATAAGGAGATTGCATCTCTGTAATAAACGCTTATTCTTACACAAGCATTATTTCTTTCCATAGTTAAAAAAACAAAAACATTTGACATAAGATTTTACATAACGCAATCTACATCTTTCTTTTAATTCTTTTATTTTTCTTATATCTTATTGTATATACAAAATACAGATAACCCCAATGCTACATCCATGGCAAATCATATAGTTAGAAGATACTACTTTTGTGTGTGCATGTTTTTTTTTATACTTCTGAGCAAGAAATCTTGATTAACTAATTAATATTACAACCACAATGCTTTCCCCATTCATATCTTACCTGTTTCAGAATGAAAAGTATAAGCACATATATACCTTTTTTAATCGACTTGACACATTGTACATTAACAAGCACTAGAGCTAACTTTCTTTCTTAGGCTGCGCTTATAGTGCTGGCAACGGCGATGGTGACGTCACGCTGCGGTCGATGGAAAAATCATATAGAGATGACTTCCAGCGATCGCGACCAAGCCGTCACTCCGTCGTGGCGCGCTTACTATAAGCGCACGCGATGGCGGCAATGTATTTGTTTTGATGCGATGTCGCATTGCTGTTGCCGGCACAATAAGCGCAGTCACATGAATTTATGATGTTTTAATAAAGTATTTTCACGTATCTCTGGATTTGCAGGTATGTGGATCATGTGTAGAAGTATTTTCTGGTCCTTGTGCATAGAGATGTGCAGATTTTTTGTGGTAGTTTACAAACCAGACGAAAATGGCCTCAAATAATTTTGAGCGGTTTGCCAAATTTCACCAAGCATTAAAAGTCAATGTACAGTACATGGTAATTTATTTTAACTTATCTTACATTTCATATACTTCTGAAACGATAAATATATACTATGGCACACATACTATGTGGCTTGTGCAGCTGGGAGTGAGTATAACCATACAAAACTTAGAGTCATGCAAATACTTACTACAATAAGTAAGGCAAATCAATGAATAATGCTGGTGCTCCTTGCTAAAAGGACAATCCTGCAAAGTCCCAAGTGACAATGGTATATTCAAAGAATAAGCATGGCACAACAG
Organism: Ascaphus truei; assembly: GCF_040206685.1. Taxonomy (NCBI): domain Eukaryota; kingdom Metazoa; phylum Chordata; class Amphibia; order Anura; family Ascaphidae; genus Ascaphus; species Ascaphus truei. Next base: position 52,549,179 of record NC_134483.1, on the reverse strand, counting down.
ACTTGTACAGTATGCAAAAGGGTGTTTAATAAGCTATAAAATCTGTTTCGGCTGCCAAGCATCGTTTGTCAGGGTGAGGACCCTCACCTTAACAAAGGTTGTTTGGCAGTCGAAACATTGGATTTTATTGCTTATTAAACATCCTTTTGCATACAGTACAAGTCTGTTCTGCCATGCTTATTCTTTGAATATACTGTAGTGACTGTAAACAAACAGATACACACAGAGTAAACAGCGATGGTGAAAAAAAAAAGTATAGTTATATTGGCAAAAGAGCAGGTTTAAGGGGAGGTGACGTGAGGGTGCTCGCCATCAGGAAAATACTATTCATGAGTGGGACACTAGGGAAAACACCAGGAATGGCTACTATTAAAACATCAGTGCTACTTGTGCCCCAGCAGCCTTTTAGTAGTAAAATAAAGCAACCTGAAAGGAAGGTTTCAACAGCAGTATCAGCATCAGTAATTCAGGACATACCTGTACAGGTCCGCATGGTCAAACATGTTGTCCAGAAAGAAATGCATGTTGCTGGCACCTCTTAAAGTGGCTTAGAGAGATGTTCCATCCATATCAGAGTAAGTAGACATGTTAGTAGTGTACGTGGGTGAGTGTGAGTGAGAGTGAACAACCTGTCATGGTAGAAACTTCAGTTTACGACAGGCAGAGTTTTCTGACACCAAGAATTAAAGGAGGAGCAGGACTCAACCTTTGAGGCTTCTCCAGAGCACCAGAAGATGAGGAGGGGTTAGGGTCAAACTCAGAGCCTTTTGCAACAGATGACGGTGAGTTGGCGGTGGTGACGACATTAGTGATGATGAGTGTAAGGAAATCAGCAACAGCACTTTTTGGAGGCATACTACCCCGTCTATGCAGTGTTTTGATCATTAGACCCAAAAAGTGGCTGATTTGTTTCCAAATTAGAGGGGTTATTGACTAGTGGCTTTCTTCAATTGGGCCTTGAGGTTGGTCTAGTGGCAGGGGTAATGGAACCTACATTGTGGCAGCATTACATCAGGGCAACCTGATTCACTTTCCCTGCTTTGCCCATATACTCAACTTGTAGTTATCTGGGTTTTTTTAAAGCAGTTTGAGGAGGTGCAGAGAATATTACCAGCATCTAGAACAATCTGAACCTACTATTACATAGCTTGAAATGCCTTCTGTTGTCTGCAGACAACCTGTCATGCCAGAAGCTCAAAACAGAGGTACCCACTCAGGGGTACTCAATCCTTTACATGCTGCAGCTGCTCTTTGAGCAGCAGAAAGCAGTGAATAACTACATCAGGGGTCTCAAACTCAGTCCTCAAGGGCCACCAACAGACCAGGTTTAATGGATATTCCTACTTCAGCACTAGTGGCTCAATCAAAGACTGAGCCACTGATTGAGCCACCTGTGTTGAAGAAGGGATATCCATAAAATCTGGCATGTTTCTGTCCCTTGAGGACTGAGTTTGAGACCCCTGGACTACATCATGGAGAACTCTAAGCTTGTACAGGGGGCATACTTGTTGCCCAACCAGTGGCACCTGATGGGAGAGCTGTGTAAGCCACTGAGGACATTTGAGGAGGCCACATCTCTGGTCATCTCTCACAATGCTCACATTAGCCGTATCATCCCACGTATATTCCTTTTACAATGGACTCTTGGTTGCATGCAGCATTAGTGTGAGGATAATGATAATGTTGAATTTATGAGACTGGTGGGTGCCATGCTCCACTGCCTAAGAAATAAACTCAGTGTAGTATTCATTAAAACTAAGGGAAGAATATCTTCTGGCACTTTGTAGACAGTTGTTTCAAGGATCCAATTTAACATTTTGTGCCGAAGGGGAGCAGACTTATGTCTAGAGTGCCAGCTTTGTTGAAGGGGGGGGAAGGGAGAGAGATGGCTATGGTAAGAATCATCACAAATAATGGGAGTGACATCAAGAAGCATCACTTGGTGATTATAAGTATGTAAGTATAGGGGATACTCCTTATAGTAATGGCAGATGCAGTTATGAGTCTACTTTAAGTGGTAATTCTACTTCAAGCCAAGGCATGGGGAATGGGTGTGAAAGTGGCAAGGGTAGTGTTAATAATAACTTTAGTATATTAATAACTTTATTTCATATAGTGCTTTTCTCCCAATGGGACTCAAAGCCCTCCACAATTACAGTATAGTGCGCAGTACACAGCACATACAATTTTGTACAGACACAATCCCTTCCCAGATGAGCTTACAAACTATGTTTTGGTGCCTGAGGCACAGGGAGATAAAGTGACTTGCCCAAGACATGTTGCCATATTATTGCATTGTGCATACTTGTGTTGTGACACAAGCTATGTCTGACCCAACTTTGACCTCATCCAAGGACATACTTCTCCTATTTTCATTATTTCCATATGAAAAACTCATACATGTACAGATTACAGAAGTGTTGTGTGTGACTGCAGGCATGGGGACTTTCTTAAACTAAGCATAGGATAATACATTGGTTGAAGGATTGGTGACAGAGTTGGGGTAAATGGTGTGCACTCAGAGGAGGGATATTACAAATTGTCTGGAACGGAAAGTAAGCCTTTTTGCAGATGGCAGAAAGATCTTCAACAGGGCAGACATTCCAAGAGGTTAACCCAAATAATTATTGATTTATGTAGATTGGAGGAATAGTCAAGAGTATGTGAATTGAATGCCAAAAAAAGGGCAAAATAACGTACTGCGGCCGCAAAAAAAGGCAGACTACAGGATTAATGGCTCTATAATGTTAACTGCTATAGAGCAGGGGTGCGCATACATTTCCCCCTGCGCCCCCCTGCCTGCTCTTTCCCCCCTGCACGCGCCCCACCTCTTACCTTGTCTCCGGCGTCAAAAGACGCCGGGTGGTCATGTGACGTCGCGTTGCCATTGCACTAAGACAAAGTAAAAGAACGTACAGAGGCCTCGGGCGGTCCCCCGGCATTTACTTTAAATGCTTTGGGGAAGAGTGCGGGGCATCTGTAAGCGCCACCCAGCGCCCCTCAGGTTGCGCATCCCTGCTACAGAGGATTGTTACATTTTTTTTTTTTTAAAGTGGAGCACAGTGGAAAAAAACGGTAAAGAGACTGGACCACGAGCCGTGAGAAAAAATGTTTATTTAAACTCCAAAAATCGCAGGATACCAGCAGTCAACATTGACTGTGCTCCGCTGGTATGCTGCGATTTTTGTAGTTTAAATAAACATTTTTTTCTCATGGATTGTGATCCAGTCTCGTTACCGTGTTTTACCGCTGTGCTCCGCTTTTTGTTGTTTTTTCTGCTCTAGGTCCTTCTTCCGGCTCGAGCATGCTTTTACCAGGAGCTGCAAGGCAGCATTAACTCGCTACAGGACTCAGACAACTGAGGAACGTGATTCTATGTACAGATTTTATGTACAGTAGGAAGTGGATCCACAAATTTCCGTTGTGTGGTTGACCAGGTAATTTATTTTAAAATCTCTGTGTAATCTTATCCTCTGAATTCCCCCACAGGGGGAATCATAGAAATAAATGGCACACCACTGTTAATAAAGGCATGCAAGTATAATTCTGCTTCTGGTGCTTACCTCCCAATGGTCCCGGCGTCTCACGGCTGGACCTGATAATGGCACAAAAATGAAGGAAAGGAGGAGCACAGGACTCAGACAACTGAGGAACGTGAGTCCTTTCTATGACTGCGTCCAGGGTTGAATGGAGCCGGGCAGAGGCGCGCGGAGGCTGAGGGAAAGAGGGTGCTTTCCCTGGCCTTAGACCGCGCGCCGTCCGGGGGCGTATCGGGGGGGGGGGGGGCTGTGACGTCACGGAGCTGGTTCGCCCTCATTGGGCGAACCACTCACGTGACCGGCCCTGAGCTCCCTTGAGCGCTTGAATTTAAAATTTTGCTAAGACTTACGCTTCCGCAAGCGAGCCCCTGCTAAAGCCGCTCTCATTGCGGCTGCAGGGGCTCACTGCCGAATAGCAGCACTTATGCGCTGACCATGCCCGAGGCCTATAGCTTGTCCTCCTTACCCTATGCCTTAGTGTGACAGCAGGAATCATTTGGGGACCGGTCAGCTACGAGGTTGGTTACACCGCCGGCGCGGGTTCACATTGTGGGTTCTTGCAGCATGTCTCTCCTCCCCCTGCTCCTCTTCTCCTCTTCTCCCCTACCTGCCTTGTTGGTTCACATATACACGGGCTACGAAGATTCAGCAGTGTTTATTCACCATCATCATTATATCTGGACTTTATTACAGTCATTTGTTTTTTTTCCAGTCAATATGTGCATCAATACAATCTGCACATTGACAAGTGATTAGCTAAGATGCCGATCCGTTCATATACCTATTGGAAGTAGGAGATCACTACACCTCACGTGTTGGATGTAGGAGATTACTACACCTCACGTGTTGGATGTAGGAGATTACTACACCTCACGTGTTGGATGTAGGAGATTACTACACCTCACGTGTTGGGTGTAGGAGATTACTACACCTCACGTGTTGGTTGTAGGGGATTACTACACCTCATGTGTTGGATGTAGGAGATTACTACACCTCACGTGTTGGATGTAGGAGATTACTACACTTCACGTGTTGGATGTAGGAGATTACTACACCTCACGTGTTGGATGTAGGAGATTACTACACCTCACGTGTTGGATGTAGGAGATTACTGCACCTCATGTGTTGGATGTAGGAGATTACCACACATCTCCAATTGGGTATTGGAGCCTGCTACAGTAAGCATTGTTACGCCGATGCTCGCCACAAACCGGGACCGGACCGCGGGGCTGAGGTGGGGTTATATAATCACCGACCTGAGTCCACGCAGACTGATCCGGAGTGCGCAGTTCGTAGTCGTACATCGCAGGGTCAGGATTGGAGAAGGCAGCATCGTCGTTATGGAAGCAGGAGTTCGGCAACAGGTAGTCAGGATTTCCCCGCTTCAGCTTAGGAGCGTGAGCGCGGGGGTGGCTTCTGCGCGAGGAGCGGCCTCGGCCCATGACGCCGATCTCAGCAGGAGGAGACAGCAGGCTGGCCGAAGTTCACCGCAGGGCAGCGTCGGGTAGAACCAACGCTTCAGCGCAGAAGTCCAAGGCAGGTCACTGCAAGAGGATCGCAGCAAGCCGCAGGAAAGGAAGGGTAGCCACTGCTAGGAGGGAATGCAGCAGGTACCGGTGCTGGCAACACGCTTCAGCACAGACGTCCCGGGTAGGCCACTGCAGGAGAATAGCAGTAGGCCAGTGCTGGCATCAACGCTTCAGCACAGACGTCCAGGGCAGGCCACTGCAAGGAGATAGCAGCAGGCCGCAGGAAAGGAAGGGTAGCCACTGCTAGGAGGGAATGCAGCAGGTACCGGTGCTGGCAACACGCTTCAGCACAGACGTCCAGGATAGGCCACTACAGGAGAATAGCGGCAGGCCACAGGACAGGAAGGGTAGCTACTGCTAGGAGGGAATGCAGCAGTACCAGTGCTGGCATCAACGCTTCAGCACAGACGTCCAGGGTAGGCCACTGCAAGGAGATAGCAGCAGGCCAGTGCTGGCAACAACGCTTCAGCACAGACGTCCAGGACCAGGCCTCTGGATACTCAGGAACTTGGAAGGTAAGAACGCTAGGAGAGAGGCCTGGGGTGGTTTGTGGCAGAGTCAGTAACATAGAGATATGAATAGTTATGCTCGGCGCTGGTTCAGAGCCAACGCCTAGAATATAAAGGGCGGAGATCCAATCACAGGAGGAGGGTGTGTGAGAATTCCTCCAATGAAGTAGCACAGGGCAAAAGCTGCAATGAGAGGCAGCACCTGTGCCATAGATTGCCAGAGGAAGCCTGCAACTGCACAGGTCTGCAAGGCAAAAGTCAAAGCCAGTAGTGGATTCCTTACAGTACCCCCCCCTTCAGGTGAGACCTCCGGACGAACAAGATCCATCACAGATTTGGGGGACATGGAATTGTTCCTAAACCTCCTTAGGCGAGAGGTGGCGTTGAAAGCCCATAGTTTGTTGGGATTCCTTACAGTACCCCCACCACTGGGTGAGAAGCCTGGGTGAACAGGACCATTCATAGGTCTGGGAGACATTGAGTTGTTCCTGAAGTGTCTCCGGCGAGAATTAGGTCCACAATCCAGATGTACATTGGCGAGTGCCATGAAAGACAGCGGTGGTACTGCAGTTCTTGGTACATGGACAATGGGACCTGAGGGCTCCGGAATGGGAACATCGGAAGGACAGTAGCCAGGTGTCCGGTGCATAGTAATAGTCCAAGAGTACGGGACACAGGACACAGATTGTCGGACAAAAATGGCAGAGGGACCTTCAGAGAAGGCAATGTCTTTGGTGAAATCAGCACGGAGGAAGTTGCGAGAGTCTTTAGCTTCCAAGGAATTCCGGGTGGTGGTTAGCAAGGGAATGGGGCGGGAGGGTTCACTACACACTATTGCAGCGGTACTTTTGATACCAAGCAGGGTTGCTATCCCAAGCAATTTGCGAGAGTCTGTAGCAGTGTGTATGCAACTCTTGGTCATGGTACTGGCAGTTGAAGAAGGATCCGCTTCCTTTGGTTTGTGATCTTTAGAGAGAATGAAATCCGAATTTGTGGCTTTGGCGAAGGACATAATAAGCATGTCTATACCCATAGTGGAACCATAGAGAACAGGAACGGACGCTTCAGGTAAAGCGACGAGGTCCAGTAAGGGTGTCTTCGTCTTAGGGAGAGGCCAATTGCCATACAGAATGGGCACTTTGGGCACCGCACAGAGACCTGCGAGTAAGGAGTCTGTTTGAAAGGTGAGAAAACAGATTTTATCCAAAAAACAAGGCAGGCGGTTACGCGGTGCATCAACCTTAGGGAAAAAAGTCTTGGGGTTAAAGCTGGGTGCCTCCAACACAGAGAAAGAAGACAGAGAACTAGAGCTTGGCTTCGGAGTGGAGGTCCCAGGTACCCAGGTCTCACATGATACTGTGGGAGAAGCAATGCAAATTGTTACTGTTTTAAACATAGGGTCTTTAACATCGGTAGCTCCAGGCACCTTTTTGAGAGGTAACCCTAGTTTTGGGACAGGACAGTCAATAGCAAGTACCCCAAGTATTGTGGAAGACACAGAGAAAAATAAGTCCATTTTAAAGACGGGATCTTCTGAAAAAAGGGAACGTTCCAAATGCGATACCCCTGAGTTCGTGGTAGTAGACATACAGTCAGTAGTGGATACCCCGAATACTGTGGGCGAATCAGCGTAAAACAGTATTATTACAGGAATGGGCATCCCAGACTTTAAGTCATTTTTAATCATCCCGGAGGCTGTGGCATGATCCGTGAGAGAAACTGGGGTAAACTCTCCAACAGACACAAGGGATATCTTGCTTGTTACAGAATTGGGTCCCTGAGAATCCCTAGTGAGGGCATCAGACTCCATGGGAGACTTAGTGACAGGGGTTTTGGAACTGATTAAAGGAATTGCAGGTATCACAGATTTAATAGGAGAAATACCTTGCAAAACAGAAATTTTAGTAAAGGTGATAGGCATCACAGATAGGACAGACAGAAGTAAGCTAGGCAAGGTTGCTTCTATAACAGAAGATTTGGCAGCGGCAAAGCTTAACTCAGCGGCTGCTGGAGAACTTTTAACTACAGTGAGAAGGGACTGCAGATTTACAAAGTCAGGGATAAAGGGAGTCTCAAACTTGAAAGCCTGATCCTTCAAAAAGAAGGGCCCTAACTTTAATGGTACTGAGGGAGCAACAGCAGATACGCTGATCTCAGTAGGGGTCACTTGGAAAGGAGCATAATATATACTGTTCGCTTTAAACCCTAGGATTTGAGAAGAGGAGAACTCAGACAGTGCAAGTGGGGTAACCACGCCTGTGCTGGTCTCTGAAGTGGGTATTTGGGAAGGAGTGTCTGGGACATCAGAAACGACAACAGATTCCACGAAAAGGGGTCTATGCTCAGAAGCAGGGGTCTCAGCTCTCTGAGTGACAGACGGGGTGAGTGAAATACCTAGGAGTAGGGATTCTGCGAACAGGTTTAGAGAAACAAACGGCTCCAGAGTACTTTTTACTGGAGCCAGTATTATTGCCGAAAGTTCAGGGGGCATAACCCCGAGAATTTTAGCCGAGTCAGAGGACAAAAGGGGTTGATCCTCTGAGGCTAAGGAGGTATCCCTGACTGACGAACTAAAGGGATCTACCAAGGAAGATTCACAGGGCTGACCTGCAGGGGTTAACATAGGAAAAACCCCAAGGGTTAAATTACTCTGTACCTGAGAATCAGAGCAATAGAAGCTAGTCTCCGAGAGTGGGGTCATAGGGGGTTCTGCCTCTTGCCCTAGGGACCTATCATTAGACTGCGGAATACTAGGGTTAACAGTAGGAACCTCACAGAGCAGACTAGCAGGGGTTAATACAGAAAAAACCTCGGAAACAGAGCTTAGAATTTTTGGTTTAGGAAAAGAGGGCAAACAGGACTCATTCTCTGGTGCTAGGGAAGACACACTGACCTGGGGACTGCAGGGATTTACAGTGGGGAACGCATAAGCCTGACTAGCAGGGGTTAAGACCGAAATAACCTCAGGGACAGAACTTAGGGAGGTTAACTCAGGATTAGGGAGCGTGGCAGCTTCTTCCTTAGCGGGCAGCGACAGAGAAATGGTTTGACCATTCTTAGGAGAGAGAGGTAACCCCACAGGTTTAGTAACAGGACTGGTAGCACAGAGAATCTGCCAAGCAGCAGCATAGCTGGCAAGGAGGGGATCCTGTTCTATTATGTGAGTGTCTAGTGTTGAGGAAAATACATGGAGTGTATCTTGAGACTGAGCCAACATGAGGAGGGCGCTCTGTTCTACTAGATGAATGTCCAGTGATGAGGCCAGGGCATAGATTGCCTCTTGGGCGTCGGCCAGTTCCAAAGGGTACACGTTATCCCAGGTTAAAGGGGAATCAGGAGAGCGAATACAAGCAGCTAGAGACTGTTTTAAGTTCAGGATGCAGTAAGCCTTAATAAAGAGATCACAACGGCATTGTCTTTGCAAAGGGGTTAAACCTTCATACGTCCACAGTTCATCAACCAGGGGTAGTACTTCACACAAATACTGGCCTTCATAGTGGGACTGATACGCAGGACGGGACATAACTTCAGTTGGAAAATTGCCATCCCCCGCCACGGCGCGGTCCGGTTTTAACGGGCCGAGCATACTGTTACGCCGATGCTCGCCACAAACCGGGACCGGACCGCGGGGCTGAGGTGGGGTTATATAATCACCGACCTGAGTCCACGCAGACTGATCCGGAGTGCGCAGTTCGTAGTCGTACATCGCAGGGTCAGGATTGGAGAAGGCAGCATCGTCGTTATGGAAGCAGGAGTTCGGCAACAGGTAGTCAGGATTTCCCCGCTTCAGCTTAGGAGCGTGAGCGCGGGGGTGGCTTCTGCGCGAGGAGCGGCCTCGGCCCATGACGCCGATCTCAGCAGGAGGAGACAGCAGGCTGGCCGAAGTTCACCGCAGGGCAGCGTCGGGTAGAACCAACGCTTCAGCGCAGAAGTCCAAGGCAGGTCACTGCAAGAGGATCGCAGCAAGCCGCAGGAAAGGAAGGGTAGCCACTGCTAGGAGGGAATGCAGCAGGTACCGGTGCTGGCAACACGCTTCAGCACAGACGTCCCGGGTAGGCCACTGCAGGAGAATAGCAGTAGGCCAGTGCTGGCATCAACGCTTCAGCACAGACGTCCAGGGTAGGCCACTGCAAGGAGATAGCAGCAGGCCAGTGCTGGCAACAACGCTTCAGCACAGACGTCCAGGACCAGGCCTCTGGATACTCAGGAACTTGGAAGGTAAGAACGCTAGGAGAGAGGCCTGGGGTGGTTTGTGGCAGAGTCAGTAACATAGAGATATGAATAGTTATGCTCGGCGCTGGTTCAGAGCCAACGCCTAGAATATAAAGGGCGGAGATCCAATCACAGGAGGAGGGTGTGTGAGAATTCCTCCAATGAAGTAGCACAGGGCAAAAGCTGCAATGAGAGGCAGCACCTGTGCCATAGATTGCCAGAGGAAGCCTGCAACTGCACAGGTCTGCAAGGCAAAAGTCAAAGCCAGTAGTGGATTCCTTACAAGCATACATGGCTTGTGTCAATAAAAGCTATCAATATATTTTCTTTGGCATTCACTTCATAAAGGTTATATCGCCTGAAAATGTAGTAGATGTTATAACCCCTATTAATTTGAAATAACGAGTGCGTTACATCTTTAACCATTGCTTTAATAAACTCTACTGTTAAATAACGCGCCAGCGAGAAGGGATCGCGTTACCAGGAGCGGTAACGTCTATTATATATGTAAATAAATATTTTAACTAGTGCAATTTGTTCAAACGTGTAAGGCTCAGATTTTATGTACAGTAGGAAGTGGATCCACAAATTTCCGTTGTGTGGTTGACCAGGTAATTTATTTTAAAATCTCTGTGTAATCTTATCCTCTGAATTCCCCCACAGGGGGAATCATAGAAATAAATGGCACACCACTGTTAATAAAGGCATGCAAGTATAATTCTGCTTCTGGTGCTTACCTCCCAATGGTCCTGGCGTCTCACGGCTGGACCTGATAATGGCACAAAAATGAAGGAAAGGAGGAGCACAAAACTTCAATAAGGTGTTCACAGCATCAGAGCTTTAGTACAGATAACGTTTCAGGACTCATGTGTCCCTTCCTGTTGGGTCTGAGGAAGGGACACATGAGTCCTGAAACGTTATCTGTACTAAAGCTCTGATGCTGTGAACACCTTATTGAAGTTTTTCAAAACTCAAATCAAGTCTCCTGTGTGCTCCTCCTTTCCTTCATTTTTGTCCCCCATAGGGGGAATATAAAGTATTATACTAAGCAATTGGTGATAACATTATTGGCTATTCGCGTCTAATGCAAATATGCTGCTTATTACAGATGTCGGGAACTGCAAGGCATGATCGTGAGATGGCGCAGCAGTCTAAAAAAAACCTTGCCGGCTGCACAGATCCTGTTGAGAAGCTGCGTCTCCAGTGTCTGTCCAGGGGTTCCGCTGGCATCAAAGGTTTGGGCAGGTAAAGGAAAGTTACATTTTGCAGTCTCAATGTTACATGTACTTTTCAGTGAACCATAGTTCATGTACTATACAGTGAGCATTCAGGGCTTTGTGCTTCAGATAAACAAAACAGAAGTCTTGGTAGGTCTAGTTTATTTGTAGAGGTCATTGGATATATATACATCTTTTTTTTTTTACTGCAACAAACACTATGTATGTGTCCAACTAGAGCAGTTCGTGATTGACATGAAAGGTCACCAAGAAACTATAGGCCATGCATGAGGCCTCTAATGGAAAGAGCAACATATGAACAATTAAACAATCAAGAAACGATACACAAGGTTCTCGTGTGTAATTTAGGTCACTGTCCCAACCTACAAAAAAATATATCAGTTTAACAGTTTTGCTAAACAGCCTTTATTTCAGCACAAACACATATGTGCAGAGCTTGCAAGAGGCTTACTTACATATGGTATCAAGCTCTCGTGACATCTCTAACACTACTGCTTTGACTCTGGAACTTTTTCCCCTGGCTTTCCCCAAGTGCTGCTGTCCTCTGCCTTTTGTTCTACAGCAGGACTAATCAGCACTCATCAGTGTGCTTCCACAGTGGCTCACAGCTCGGCATTGTGTAATAGAACTGGGCCAGTGTGGCTAAAAATAAAGAAGGCAGTAAGTAGCATGACAGGTCAATTTATAAGTAGCATCTCATCAGATGCTGCTAAGACTTGTTACTGCATCATGCTCTGAAAGCAAAACATAGTAAAGGGTTTTAGTCTGAGGAAGGGACTCTGTGTCCAGAAACGTTACCTTGTTATTGGCTCTGATGTATTAATACACTTGGAAGTCTTTTGATACTACCAAAGTCTTTTGTGTGCTCCTTCTATTTTTTGTTCATTACTATTACCTGGGATCCAGCTTTGGGACGCCGGGATCTGCAGGAAGTAAGCACCAAAAGTAAATACTTTGTCAATTTATTTACTTTGAAACAGTGGTGTGCCATTTATACCTCCTCTTGTACTGAAAGAAAAAAAGTGCTGAGCAATTTTTCATCATATACTGTACTAGTGTAGCACATACAAAGTGCAACCGACAACTGCCAACTGGCAGGTAGATGGCCCGGTGAGGCTTCCAATGTTTGCATTAGTAAATAATCAGAAGGTGACACTGCCTACGGTGAGTGACATTTTCCCCTGCAAAATTGGAACTTCTCAAGTGGTGCTCGTGTCCAATAGAACTTCGGTGCACACATTATACGTAGGCCTGTGATAAAAGCAGTGTGGCGCCCCATGACAGCACTATTAACTGTGATGTTGTTTACATAAACTCTATATAGAAGTTGCATGCAGATGTTGTACTATACACGAGCACCCGCCACCCAGCAATGCTTGAGGAGATCCGATGTGTGTAACGCCCCAGTTAGACATGAATTAATGGGTTATTTCCTGGCATATTCATTCTCTCTTCTCTCTCTCTCTCTCTCTCTCTCTCTCTCTCTCTCTCTCTCTCTCTCTCTCTCTCTCTCTCTCTCTCTCTCTCTCTCTCTCTCTCTCTCTCTCTCTCTCTCTCCTCTCTCTCTCTCTCTCTCTCTCTCTCTCTCTCTCTCTCTCTCTCTCTCTCTCTCTCTCTCTCTCTCTCTCTCTCTCTCTCTCTCTCTCTCTAGGAGAAATGCCAAGATTGACATAATCTTAAATTATGGGAAGATAACGTTAAGCCTATTTGCATATAATTAGCTAGAGTACTTAAAAGTACTGATTTTACCCTCGATGGTGAGAGAGAAAAGGGTAAACCTCGGGGGGTTTCAAATTGTTTACAATGGGATGTGGCATAATGTTTTTGTTGTGAAACAATAAAAATTTTGAAGTTGAAAAAAAAAAAAGTACTGTCAATCCTCAAAGAATACCATATAAGTCGTCGCTACCATAAATCATCACAAACAAAAGATATAATTAATACACCAGGGAATTATGAATGAGACTTTCTGACTTGAAATCTAAACTTTTTAAGAAAAAAAGTTTTTCTACATCTAGATGTTTAGACTCAAAGGGACCTATTCTAGTAGGTTTGATAACTTTGCTGCTATCTTGAACGATGTGGCATGTTCCCACCGAACGGTTTGTCATTTGTGTCATTTCACAAAGAATCTGAAGCCGGCAGGTAGGAAAATGCCAATACCCGCTCGGGGTAGCAGTAATGTGATCTCAGTTTTTTTCTAAGTTCTCCCCCTGCGATCTTCTCACAATCTGAGCTACATAGAGAGCTGCACAGTGAGAGCCGCCTCTCCCTGCACAGCTCTCACATGCGATTGCAGTGTTTTTATTTAAATTTGAATACTAGTGCGTGGGAGCAGGGGTCTCTGGAGCTGAAACACATTAATTTCAGGTCAGGGGATCCCCTGCTTCCCGAGTTACAGGTCCCGGTATGGGGTGCCGGTATCTCCTATGTGTTTAAATGTCCCAGACACGTGACGCGGGAGATTTAAACATTGCAGAGGGATACCGGTACCCCATAACGGGGCCTGTAACTCGAGAAGCAGGGGTCCCCGAACCTGAAATCAATGCGGTTCAGCTCCAAAGACCCCCTGATCCCTCACACTAGTATTTAAATTTAAATCAAAACAGCTTAATTCCCTTAGTGGCTAGCCACTAAGGCAATTAAGGAGGTAAACCTGAGTACCCTGTTTATTGGTGGCAGAGGGGGTGGATGAAGGGGTAGTTGCCCCAGGGTGGGTGGTTAGGCCTGCCGGGAAGGTTGCGGGAGGAGTTAACCCCCTTTACTACGATAGTTTTTCTGTGCAAAATAGTTTGTCATTTCCACCCTTGGGCAAAAAACACAAAATAGATCAAAATATGCTTGGTCCTGTGTATTTATTTACTCCCCCCTCCTCCTCTCTCACTCTCCCCCCTCTCACTCAATCCATGGAAATTAATGCTCACAGTCGCATATTGAGAAATGTGTTGAGAGAATGTCAGGTCTCTGAAGTGTATATGAATTAGCAGGAAGAGACTAAAATAAATGCGCCCATATTGGTGGTTATACATTAAAATGCGATAGTTCAGATCGGAACACAATGCCAAGGAAACTCCCTTCAAAGTCAGTGTGATCATCTGTGCGATATTCCCCCAAACAGCACTGTCTCAGTTAATTCAATTTCCCCATTTGTGTATTCATCCAATGTGAGTGTCAATAGCCATGTCTCCTGTGCTTATGTTATACCATGTATAAGTATGGCCCTTTGCTTTCTGCTTAAGAGTTTTGCTTGTCAATTTTAACCACGTACATATTATTAGTGAATGGTGAGAAGGAGTGGCTCGGTGAGTAAAGACACTGACTGGCACTGAGTTTGAAGCAGGGGAACCTGGTTCAATTCCCGGTGTCGGCTCCTTGTGACCTTGGGCAAGTCACTTTATCTCCCTGTGCCTCAGGCACCAAAAACACAGATTGTAAGCTCCACAGGGCAGGGACCTTTGCCTGCAAAATGTCTCTGTAAAGTGCTGCGTAAAACTAGCAGCGCTATACAAGAACATGCTATTATTATTATAAATCTTAGCACTTTATCCTTGCACTCATATAAAATCATATGCTCCACCCATAAATGGTATAATATGGCATTTTTAAGGAGGAAAATGGGACCAGTTTATGATTGCCATTCTGTAATTTCCAAATTTAGCTTAGCTTCTATTGGTCTCAAGTACTTGTCAAAACATTATAACAGTAAAGGTAATTTGGAACAGAGCTGACACCGTGTTAGACAACAGTGTTATAACAGTGGAAATTTCAGTATTTAACTAAAATCATTTGGGCTGTGTAAGAACCAACACACAGAAAACAGAAGAAAAGAAAAACAGAAGTAAAGTAGAATAAAGATGTTATCTACTACAAAGGTTGTTTTATTTAAAATGTGTACACTGCAACCACCTATATTTAACGTACGTCTAGTTCTTGTGAGATTATTGTGTTACGCTGAGTGATTGCCATGTTAAACATTGTTTTTTTAAAACATTAGACTCTGATTTAAAATATAATGTTTGAATTTAATGACATGTGAATAAAGCAATGAGGCTTGGCATTTCACAGTAACCCTTAGTAGAAGGCAGCCTCAAGGAATATTGTCCAGCTTGATTGAGAAAACAGGAGAAATGTAATTAGGGTTGTGTCGTTGTTTGCAAACTCACAAACACGGGTCGTTGAAAATGAGTAGTTTATTGTAAAATATAGTATGATCATACATCTTCAAAAGTCAATAAGACTCTCTGTCCAAGCAGGCTTATTATACATTTTTGATTCCTTTGTTCAAAATAGGTTACCAGGCAGATTATACTAACCACTCCTTAATTCTTAAACCAGTCATTTTACATATCATTAAGACCTGGTTAAAACTGGATGAAGAGAGAAGGTATCCCATGGGGGGAAGTGCAAACAGTGCATATCTTGCTGAACCGAAATGAAAGCGACGGTGGCTGGATCAAAAATTGGTAAAAAATACTCTTTATTTGGTCACATCACATCACAAAAACACTCGCAAAGCCCTGTGAGAGGAACCTCTGACAAAGGGCAGGCCAGCGTCAGAGGTTCCACTCACAGGACTTTGTGAGTGTTTTTGTGATGTGACCAAATAAAGAGTATTTTTTTACCACTTTTTTGCACTTCCCCCCCACGGAATACCTTCTCTCTGGACTTACGGAACAGCTGCACGCTGATTACAGGACATATTACTGCCAAGTGTGAGTACTTTAAACGTCAAGCAGTTTATATCTCTCTAGTACTCTTACGTTTATCCAGTCTAGCACCAGGGGAGTGATTTTGACATTGGGTGTTTGGTGGTGGGGGCCGGTTGTTCATTTAAGTTGGTCAGCCTGGTCATCCCACTACATTGCCTTTATTTGGTCGTGTCTCCCCTTTATTGGAGCATTAAATATGACTGGATACACTGGCAAGTATTTCACTTATAAGATACCTGTATCGTTGCTGATATCTTGCTAGACCATGATTATTTGAAAATGCTACATTGTTTCTGCATCAAGATGTTTTATGCTCACTTTTAGGAGCACAGATTCGGAGCTCTCCTCCATTTTTTCTATTAAAACTGGATTATAACTGCTCTGTAAAAGGAACCAGGTACAACCTTATACTAGTATAGCCAGTGTCCCTCCGGTCCCCCTGTCTCCCGGTTTCTTTCCCCCTTGCGTGTGTGCTGCTGCGGGGGTTCCCGTCGACCTCAGTGACAGGGCGCCGCCATCTTTGTGTTCGCACGTGCGCGGAGGCTTGCGGATGCGCAGAAGTGATGCGGTGGCCATGTTAGGGTTGGCGCGCAGAGTCGTGCGTGTACAGGGCGTCGTGCATGCGCAGATGCCTAAGCAGCGGCCATTACATGTAGAGCCTGAGCAGTGGAGTGTCAGGGAAGTAGCGGCGGCCATTACATGGTTACACAGGCGCGGCAGACATAGCGCACGCGGCCCCAATGTTAAAGAGGGCTATAACGGACTACAACTCCCAGCAGCCTCTGGGGACGGCCCTTTCACCCACATCACGTGCAGCCACACAGCAAATAGAGTTTGCAGCTTCTCCTGTTGGAGAAGGATACAATGTTGCACAGAGATCACGCTAGTCAGTTGGTGCTGGAATAAGGTAGGGGAAGGGTGTGTAGGTGCAGGGAGCAATTGGCCCCTTGCACTCGGCCAGAAACCCCCCCTTAGGCCCCAGCTAGACCCCACTCCCCTTCAGTTTGTGACTGCTTTAGCGAAGGCCCCTTAGGTAGAGACCTTGCCTTGTTAGCAGTCAGCTTAGTTAGGGACACAGCTGCATTGCTGTGTGCTCTGTCAAGAAGGGTCAGTGTTGCTGTGAATCATTCTCTGCAGAGCAGAGACAGAGACTGTCTGAGCGTTGAGCTTGCTCAGAAGGAGTCCCCCATCGTTGAGGCTTCGGCGCTGGACACAGACGGGTCCATTTCCACAGTTCTGCGGTACCCGGTTGCAGGAGAGCCGGGCAGGTATTATTCAAGTCACCAAGTGCACCACCTATACATTTCATCTTAGTGGGCAGCGCTGTCCCACATGTGAGTGGGGTTGTGGGACTCTTGGGACTTTGGGTACAAGGACTTTGGGAATACTGTGTGGGGTTAAGGTCCTGCGAGGTGTTTGGATAGTTGTGCTTAGTAGTGTAACAGGGTGACACTGAAGTTATGTTCTGTTGATGTCATATTGTTGATGCATGTGTATTGTGTTATCTGCCCATATAGTAAACCTGTGTTATATATACCTTGGTGTATGTGGGTCCTGTGTAGGGGACATTCTACACTCCTAGAATCCTGCACAGGTGGAGGCGCTATAATTATAAGATCGTTCCAGAGGATTCACCCCAGGCTCTCACTAGCGGAGGCTCAGACCTCCTGTGGGCCTGACAGGTATATTACACCACACCTGGTAACATATAGGTTCCCCCTCACATACACTCTATATGCGATTGGGTGGGGGAATACCCGTTACACTAGGAATGTGGGCGTAAACTACAGGCACAGTCGTAAATCTGCCAAGAGCAAAACTCACTCACACCCCATTCTTACACACTAAATCAGGGGTGGGGAACCTTTTTTCTGCCAAGGGCCATTTTGATATTTATAAAATCATTCGAGGGCCATGCAAAATTATCAACTTAAAAATTAGCCTGCTATATTTGGTCAAACATTTAATTAACTCACCACTAATGTGATGGCTGGAACTGCTTTTTGGGTGACTGACTGACTCTTGGGTGGTGCGTGACTATGACTGACTGCACACGTACACACACGTACACCGGGCAGGGGGTAGGGAAATCAGACTCTCAGACCCACTCTCAGACTCTCAGACCCACTCTCAGACTCTCAGACCCGCTCTCAGACTCTCAGACCCGCTCTCAGACTCTCAGACCCGCTCTCAGACCCGCTTTCAGACTCTCAGACCCACTCTCAGACTCTCAGACCCGCTCTCAGACCCACTTTCAGACTCTCAGACCCACACTCAGACTCTCAGACCCACACTCAGACTCTCAGACCCACACCCAGACTCTCAGACCCACACCCAGACTTTCAGACCCACACCCAGACTCTCAGACCCACTCTCAGACTCTCAGACCCACTCCCAGATCCACTCTCAGACCCACTCTCAGACCCACTCTCAGACTCTCAGACCCACTCTCAGAACCTCAGACCCACTTTCAGACTCTCAGACCCACTCTCAGACACTCAGACCCACTTTCAGACTCTCAGACCCGCTCTCAGACTCTCAGACCCACACTCAGACTCTCAGACCCACACCCAGACTCTCAGACCCACACCCAGACTCTCAGACCCACACCCAGACTCTCAGACCCAGACTCTCAGACCCACACCCACACTCTCAGACCCACACCCAGACTCTCAGACCCACACCCAGACTCTCAGACCCACACTCACTCTCAGACCCACTCTCAGACCCCCATCTGTAGTAAGGCCACTTAACTTTTCAAATGTTATCTCAAGTTTTTTCATTGATATAAAACAAGTCTCTCAAACAAGTCCTCACCTCTTGTAGTGCCATGCATGGCTTCCAGTGACAGCAGTTCCTCTCGCGTGTCAAACTCTGCAGTTATCCCACGAACGAAAACGCGATTATTTTGCTTTGAACGCTGTTCTCCTGTGTGAAGCTTTTTAGTCAGATCTGGAAGAAAGCAGTATATGTTATTTTGGTGTAGGTATAGGGCAGTTAAGATAAGCCAAAGTGTGGGTGGAAGAGAGAGGGTGACAGAGTGGGTGTGGGGGGTGGGTGGTGACTGACACTCGGGTGACTGACTGACACTCGGGTGACTGACTGACACTCGGGTGACTGACTGACACTCGGGTGACTGACTGACTTTGGGTTGTGGGTGACTATGACTGACTGTGGGTTGGTCTCTGTATTCACACTCACATTCTCAGACACACCAGACACACACACCTGAGTGGGGGGAGGTTCGGGGAAATCACACACACACAATCACACACACAAAATCACCCACACACACACTCACCCACACACACAATCACCCACACACCCTCACCCACCCACACACACAATCAACCACAAAATCACCCACACACACCCTCACCCACCCACACACACAATCACCCACCCACACACACTAAATCACCCACACACACAATTACCCACATACTCACCCACAAAATCACCCACACACACAATCACACACTCACCCACACACAATCACCCACCCACACACACAATCACACACTCACCCACCAAATATCACCCACACACACACTCACCCACACACAAAATCACACACTCACCCACCCAATATCACCCACACACATACTCACCCACACACACACACACTCACCCACCCACAATCGCACACACCCAATCGCACACACCCAATCGCACACACTAAACAAGAATGACAATCAGCTGCAAGAAGTGACAACTTGAGATTCATGAGATCACACAGTCATTTTATGGGGGGTCTGCAAAAGTTAATCATACAACTTTTATTGAAGTCAAGGAGACCAATGATGCTGGGATTAGGCTGCGTCCACGCTAGCGCTGAGCGGGCGGCGCTTGGCGAGGTGACTTGCATATATATATATATATATATATATATATATATATATATATATTTATATATATTGTGACAGGGTCATTGACTCCGTGTATGTGAATAGGAGATGGCAGTATGCATGCTATCCAGTAAACGAGGGGTTAACTCAGCTTGTCAAGCAGACCACAGGTGATTTGAATTAAGCTCATTCACCTGCTTTAAAAACAGGAAGAGGAAATGCCTCTGGGGCGGCAGTCTCTCTCTGAGGCATAGAGGGAAGACAGAGGAGTGTTGAGACAGACACATGCTGCTCAAAGCGATCCTGTCCCAAGAGGGAAGAATAAAGCTCCCAGGTAAGGAGCCAACTGCGTTTGCTGTACATTATTGGGCTGGAATAGGTTAGCTAGCCAGCCAGATAGTTAGCCTGCACTTTTGTTTAGCTAGTACCCCGACCGGGGTTAGGATTTTGTTTCGTTTCAATTTTTAAAGGGACAGTGTACCCATTGTTTAGTTACCGTTTTTGGACAAATAAACCCACCAGCATTATTTCACCGGAAAAGACGTGTTGTCTCCTCACTTACCACGGCCATCCTGCCACACGTGGTGTCAGAAGTGGGATGTCGAACACCCTGTAAAAGGGGCGGAGATACAGATTGCGACTGGTGGAATCTGTCCACGCGGTAGCTGCCACTATGGAGGACGTTGTGAAGGCCTTACTACACAGCACCGCTGTCCAGCAAGAAGCTGACAAACAGGGACAGGAAAGCACGGCTGCACAACGCGAGACGAATCGGATACTTGCAGCCCAGCTTGACATTATTGCAGACACACAGAAGCAGCTGATTGAGCAGCTGGCCCAGATTAAAATGGGCTTGTCAAGTACGGCCCCGGCGAGGCCCGTCCAGGCGAACGAGTACCTGCAGAAAATGACGCCGCACGATGATGTCGAGGGATACCTCAGGTCCTTTGAGCGAATCGCTTCCCGGGAAAGGTGGGCCCGCACCAAATGGGCTGGGATTATCGCACCCTTTTTACTGGGGGAAGCCCAAAAAGCGTATTGTGACCTTGATGAAGAAGCCGCAGCAGACTATGACTGTCTGAAAAGCGAAATCCTTGCAAGGATTGGTGTGACTCCCGCAGTTTGTGCGCAGAGGTTCCATAAGTGGAAATACCAGGAACAGAAGCCGCCCAGATCCCAGTTATGGGATTTGATTCACCTAGCGTCCAAGTGGCTAAAACCAGAGGAACATAGCCCGACACGGATCCTTGAGATGGTGGTGTTGGACCGCTTCATTCGAGCGTTACCCCAGGACCTTCAACAGTGGGTGGGGCAGGGAGATCCCCTCTCTTATGATGCCATGGTAGGCGCAGTGGAGCAGTTTCTGGCTACCCGTGAACTGTCACGCCCCACTCGCACAAACTACAACCCACGTCCCAACACGAACAGTAGAGGCCAGCGCTGGCGCCAGGACCCACGACCGTTCGCACGATTTGAGCGGGTGGAAGAAAACCCGGATAGGGACAGAAACTCTAAATTTCAGAAAGGGTTTCAAGAACGAACTGGGCCAATTGTTTGTTTTGAGTGTGGGGAGACGGGGCATATTAAGGCTCACTGCCCACAGTTGTCTGAGCCAATGGAGTGTGCATATGGTTCTGTGAAGTCTGAATTTTGTGGAGTGGTGGGTATGACCCGCGAGGGAAAACGTACCCACAACTTCCTCACCACGGTGATGTTAAATGGAAAACCAGTCTCCGCACTGGTAGACTCAGGGAGCAATATTAACTTGGTATCCGGGAAGTTGGTTAAGCCTCTCCGGTTACACCAGGGTGAGAAGTTGCGGGTATTATGTGTACATGGGTGTACGCTTCCGTACACCACAACTCTGATAAAAGTAAAAGTCGAGGGGCAAGTCATCGAAACTATGGCAGCAATTGTACCAAAGTTACCCCATTCCCTAGTGTTGGGCTGTAATTTCCCTGGTTTTGACACCCTGATCAGAGGACAGCTCACCTTAAACAATCCTACTCCAGATGAGCTTTTTCCATTTACAGACCCCGAATTAGTCGCCGAGGTGTCTAAAACCCCTATGTCAAAACGAGAACGTAGGAACGGAAAAAAAAGAGGTACACCCCCACCCCAGTTAGCACTGGTCACTACTCCTAACGGAGGGAGACCAGAGGGAGAAGAGTTGTCCGAGACAGGGCCTGTTGATGCTCAGGTGTCTGAGTTACCCGTGGAGGTAACCGACCAAACTCCAGATGAGGAAGGTTTTGGAAGTCTAGAACTTTCCCTAACTAACTTTGGTAGAGAACAGGCTAATGATCCCCAGTTGAAAAATGGGTTTAGCCAGGCGGTAGAAGTAATGGGGTCCCGGTAGAAGGAACCACAAAGGAATCCTACCCATATTTCTATATTAAGAATGATTTGTTATACCATGTGAGCCAAGAGGAGGGCCAAGAAATAGAAAAATTGTTAGTACCCAGTTCATTAGTGAAGTAGGTCCTAGAGCTAGCACACTCTCATTTGTTGGGGGGTCATCTGGGCGTAGAGAAGACACAGCAAAGAATCCTAAAAAGGTTTTACTGGCCAGGGATATATAATGCAGTAAAGAGATTCTGTGCCTCTTGTCCCGAGTGTCAGTTGACAGCCCCCCGACCAAGTTTGAGGGCCCCATTGATCCATAGGCCTATTATTGAGGTCCCATTTGAGAGGATTGCCATGGATATAGTGGGTCCCTTGGAGAAATCTGCCAAGGGTCATCAGTACATTCTGGTGATCCTAGACTATGCCACTCGATATCCAGAGGCACTACCTTTACGTAACACTTCCTCCAAAGCTATAGCTAAGGAATTGTTACAGGTATTCTCCCGACTCGGGATACCGAAAGAAATTTTGACAGATCAGGGTACCCCGTTTACATCTAAGCTTATGCGAGACTTATGTGTAGAGCTAAAAATACAGTCCCTAAGAACCTCTGTGTACCATCCGCAAACGGATGGACTGGTAGAACGATTTAATAAGACGTTGAAGATGATGTTGAGAAAGGTGGTCGCTAGTGATGGGAAGAACTGGGACACCTTGTTGCCTTATCTCTTGTTTGCTATCCGAGAGGTGCCACAGGCCTCTACGGGGTTTTCCCCATTTGAACTCCTGTATGGGAGATGCCCAAGAGGGATTCTGGATAGCCTCAAAGAAGAGTGGGAGCAACAAGCTGTGTCAGGGAAAAATGTTGTCCAATTTGTGGAAGATTTGAAAGACCGTATTGCGCATATTACCCCCATAGTCAGACAGCATCTAGAAGAGGCACAGAGGGCCCAACGGAACCTTTACAACAGACAGGCTACGGTTCGCAACTTCTGACCAGGGGGCCGAGTAATGGTCCTTGTTCCCACGGCCGAAAGCAAGCTGTTATCACATTGGCAGGGGCCATATGAGGTTCTAGAACAGGTCGGCCCAGTGAATTATAAAATTCGACAGCCAGACCGGAGGAAGGTAGAGCAAATCTATCACATAAATTTATTAAAATCCTGGAAGGATAGAGAGGTACTGTATGTCTGTCGGTAGTAGCTAACAAATCCAGGAAAGGGGAGGAACCACTTGTTCAAATATCGGCAGAACTTACGCCTGAACAACACAGAGAAGCTGTAGATTTGGTAAAAAGGAACAGAGATGTATTTCCAGCGTACCAGGGAAAACTAGGATGATTTCTCATGATATCGTCACCAAGCCAGGGGTAGTCATTAAGATAAGACCTTATAGAATCCCAGAAGCTAGAAGAGGGGCTATTCAGTCAGAGGTAAAGAAAATGCTAGATCTAGGCATAATTGAGGAGTCCCATAGTCAATGGTCCAGCCCTATTGTCTTGGTACCTAAGCCAGATGGGACAATACGGTTCTGTAACGACTTTAGAAAAGTAAATGAAGTCTCGAAGTTTGATGCCTATCCTATGCCACGGGTAGACGAGTTAATTGAGAAGTTGGCGAGGGCTCGTTTTCTAACCACTTTAGATCTTACAAAGGGTTATTGGCAAATTCCCTTAACAAGGTCAGCAAAAGAAAAAACGGCCTTCTCCACACCTGATGGTCTATTTCAGTATACTGTTTTACCCTTTGGGTCTTCATGGGGCGCCTGCAACCTTCCAATGGTTGATGAATAAATTGTTACACCCACACTCGAACTACGCCTCAGCGTACTTAGACGATGTGGTAATTCATAGTCCAGATTGGGACTCATATCTAGAAAAGGTTGAGGCAGTGTTAAGAACCTTTCGGGAGGCGGGTCTTACAGCCAATCCAGCTAAATGTTCAGTCGGCCTAGCAGAGGCAAAATATCTTGGCTATGTTGTGGGAAGGGGGACAGTAAATCCCCAGCTCAATAAAGTTGAAGCCATTGAGAGTTGGCCCCGTCCCCTTAAAAAGAAACAGGTTAGGACGTTTCTAGGCATTGTAGGTTACTACAGGCGATTTATACCCCATTTTGCAACCTGGGCTGCACAGCTTTCAGATCTAGTAAAGGCAAAGGCACCTGATGTTGTAAAATGGAACAGTAATGCGGAGACCGCATTTGTAGACCTATGCACAACGCTCTGTAGTCACCCAGTCTTGGTAGCCTCGGATTTTACTAAGGAGTTTTTTCTACAAACGGACGCCTCCGAAGTAGGTCTCGGAGCAGTACTGTCCCAGTTTGTAGGAGAAGAGGAACACCCGGTCCTCTATTTAAGTCGCAAATTGTGTCCCCGCGAACAAAGATATGCCACAGTGGAAAAAGAGTGTTTGTCCGTAAAGTGGGCAACAGACACATTGAAATATTACCTTCTAGGCAGGTCTTTTACACTCGTAACAGATCACGCACCACTACACTGGCGACACACTTTATTCGAGCTCGGCTAGTCCCACGAATTCGGGTATACCCGGGTGTATTGAGGTTTGTGACTGTTTTCTGCCCGAGTGCATTGGGTTATTTTCCAGGCAGGGATTGAAGCATTTTATTCCCGCTGGCTGCAATACTGCACAGTATATATATATATACTGCATTACAATTCATGAATTTATGCCATCTGGTAGACACGCGAAGCATTGCAGCCTATTAAATCCTAATCATTATCATTTAACAGATCAGCCGCCCGTCAGCCAGGCATGAACCCAGGCTGGGAAGGCAAACGCAACGGGGCTTGTCAGAGGTGAGGAGCGGCGCATTCCAGGTATCTGCCAGGTACAAACTGGGTATTTGCTCGAATAAAGTGTGTCGGTGCAGTACAGTGGATGCACAGAAATAAAGAAAAGAACTCGAGAGTTACTCGTTGGTTCCTGTCGTTGCAACCTTTTAACTTTACGATCCAACATCGGCCAGGCATACTGCACGGTAATGCTGATGCACTCTCTAGGGTGCACAGTCTCGGTGCACGGGCCGCTCCACTCGGTAACGTTACGCTGGGAAGGGGGATATGTGACAGGGTCATTGACTCCGTGTATGTGAATAGGAGATGGCAGTATGCATGCTATCCAGTAAATGAGGGGTTAACTCAGCTTGTCATGCAGACCACAGGTGATTTGAATTAAGCTCCTTCACCTGCTTTAAAAACAGGAAGAGGAAATGCCTCTGGGGCGGCAGTCTCTCTCTGAGGCATAGAGGGAAGACAGAGGAGTGTTGAGACAGACACATGCTGCTCAAAGCGATCCTGTCCCAAGAGGGAAGAATAAAGCTCCCAGGTAAGGAGCCAACTGCGTTTGCTGTACATTATTGGGCTGGAATAGGTTAGCTAGCCAGCCAGATAGTTAGCCTGCACTTTTGTTTAGCTAGTACCCCGACCGGGGTTAGGATTTTGTTTCGTTTCAATTTTTAAAGGGACAGTGTACCCATTGTTTAGTTACCGTTTTTGGACAAATAAACCCACCAGCATTATTTCACCGGAAAAGACGTGTTGTCTCCTCACTTACCACGGCCATCCTGCCACAATATATATATGCAAGTCCCCGCTCACGCGCGCATATGCGGCGGGCACACACGCTCACCGGCGCTTAAGTAAACAATTTTTTAAAAAACTTTCTAGGTTCCCCTGCAGCGTCCCCCCCGCCTAAAATTTGTTTAAGCGCCGATGAGCGTGTGTGCCCGTGCCTACGCATCGCGGGAGTGGGGGCTCGCAAGTCACCTCGCCAAGCGCCGCACGCTCAGCGCTAGCGAGGACGCAGCCTGTGTGTGGAGGAGGACCGTGTAAGTGCGCGGGGTCCGTGGACGTGCGCATGGGGGGGAATCAGAGCAGGGTGGATCAGAGGAGGACCGTGTAAGTGCGCGGGGGGGATTCTGAGCAGGAGGGGATCGGAGGAGGACCGTGTAAGTCCGCAGGGGGGGGATTCTGAGCGGGGGGGGGTATTCTGAGCAGGGGGGGTATTCTGAGCAGGGGGGGTATTATGAGCAGGGGGGGTATTCTGAGCAAGGGGGGGTATTCTGAGCAAGGGGGGGTATTCTGAGCAGGGGGGGATCGGAGGAGGACCGTGTAAGTGCGCGGGGGGGGGGGATTCTGAGCAGGGGGGGATCGGAGCATGTGCCCTCCTCCACAACTGCTGCCCGGTGTGTGGAGGAGGACCGTGTAAGTGCGCGGGGGGTGGGGGGGGGGTCTGAGCAGGGGGGGATCGGAGCATGAGCCCTCCTCCACAACTGCTGCCCGGTGTGTGGAGGAGGACCGTGTAAGTGCGCGGGGGGGATTCTGAGCAGGGGGGGATCGGAGGAGGTCCGTGGACGTGCGCAGGGGGGGAGGGGGGTTATTGGAGCAGGAGGGGATCAGTGCAGGTGCCCACCTCCGCAACTGCTGCCCGGTGTGGAGATTCAAGTTTCTTCCTCTGCAGACTCGCTCTTCTGTGGACGTGCTCCGTAGGGGGGATGGTCTTGGAAAAAAAAAAAAAAAACTCTTGGCAATATGCCAACACGCGGCAGCCAATCAGGAAAGGGGAAGTTTTTTTTTTCCCCCCTCCTTTCTTGCGAGCGCGGGGGCCGGACCACCCCTGCACTAAATGGATACTAAAGACATAAAAAAAATCAGACAAAATAGAAACAGAATATTGCATTCAATCCTTCTCCAGAGACCCCCCCCCCCCATTTCAGTAATATCAACAGTATCTTCATTTCAGCAATATTACTTCATCAGATGTTTTTGAGATAAAACAGCAATAGGTTTGACCACATACACAGATAGTTCAGAGGCCCTCATATTCAGAGAATAAGTCCATTAAAATGTTTTGAAAAGCAGCCTACAGTATGTTGCAAAATGATTTACAAATACTGCACAACTTCATTCTGTTACCTCACAAGCCTGACATGTCCAGCATTCTCGCAGTGGTGTGAGTTGTTTTTCTGACTTGTGTCAAGTAGCACAAGATCCCACAACTTGGGGGGTTTTAAAACTGCGGGTTCAACTGGCTAATTTCTTTGTTCTGTTTAGAGTGTTATTTATGGTAAGAAATTGTTTTAACCCTTGCAATGCAAACACTTCCACTGTGAAATTGTGCGATAATAAAAAAACAACAAAAAAAAATTCCGTGAAAGGAGAATATGTGAACTTCAAAGTAGGTGTCTGCTAATAAAAAAATCCAATGTGTCTTTTGGAACATGAACTTGTTTCTGCAGAGTATTTCGAATTATGGATGACGATAACAGCAGGACCCTCGACTTCAAAGAATTTCTAAAAGGACTGAATGATTATGGCGTGATGATAGACAAGAAAGAAGCTCAGGAACTTTTCTCCGTGTTTGACAGAGACGCAAGTGGAACAATAGACTTTGATGAATTTCTTGTCACGTTACGGGTGAGTCCAATTTAGGGTCAATTTTTTTCAATCGTGATTTGCTTCTACTGCAAAGTATTGATAGAAGGAGAAGCCTTGTCATTTATAGATAGTAATGTTTTCATTTCCTTTTGTTTGCCAAGTTGTCACATACAAATGTGTGAACATTTTCTTTGCTGCTACTGTTGGCTCCATGTGGTATAACCCAATACATACCATAAGCCCTGTGCTGTGTACCGCGCACTATACTGTAATTGTGAAGTGCTTTGAGTCCCTTTGGGAGAAAAGCGCTATATGAAATACATTTGCTATTATTATAATAATTATTATTATTATTATCAGTGGTCGACAAATCACCAAAAAATCTACTCGCCGAACAAAAAAATCTACTCGCCACCTAGTACCACACGTGTGCTGCTTGGGCCAATATTTACTCGCCACAATGTTAAATCCACTCGCCCGGGGCGAGCAAATGTATAGGTTTGTCGAACACTGATTATTATAATAATTTGATTCTACCTTTATCAACAAAAGATGCATCTTTTACATCTATTTCATATATTGTGTTTTTACTTTAATGGAATATCTGAAAGAGGTAAGGGCCTGCAGCGTATACAATATTTTTGCACACGAACTCAACGGATCTAAGAAACTTAAGTTTGTCTACCCACAGGATGTTAGAAAAGTATTCAGAGGACTCTCCCACAATGATGACTATTCACTGCCCTTCTCTCAGTAATAGAAAATAAAGCTTCACCTTATTTACCGTGGTACTGTGAATAAGGCCTCTCCTATGGTTGTTACTGTAAGTTATAGGGCAATAATTCAGACATGGAGCTTTGGAGGCATGCACGGGAACTCCCATTTAGGTCAACGGAAGTTTCTGTGTGGTAGTACCCCAATCGGTACCATTGCAGTTTTATGAATAACCTCCCAAAGGCATGTAACACTCCTGGTGTTCCCAGCACTCCAAAAGAAAACAAGAAGACTGATGGTGTATCAATAAAGAGTGTATATTGCAACAATATGTAAAGGCAAACAGGGATATAAAAAATGACTTCAGGTACAGCCTGAAGGGGAGTGAGGGAGGGAAACGTGAAATCACAGAAAAATGGGAAAAGGGGAGGGAAACCCCTAACGAGGAAGGAGATGCGGGAAAAAAAGATGCGGGGGGCAATGTTTCGGGATGGTTCACCCCTTCTACTGGCCCGTGTTCCTGTAGCTTCCGTGAGTGGACTACGGTACTTCCCTGCACCCTCAAAACCCAATCCTCCTCCTGACAAAGATAAAAACAAATGGCGACACACAACGAGGGGGTCTAGTGAATACAGGCAATTTAACATGCAAATGAATAAGTCACTTTTAAACAATGCAGTCAGACCTGTGTGTCACACTATAATAAAAACACCTAACACAACCTGCGGAGAGGAGACAAAATCTACTACAAAATCTACTACAGCAAGCCTTGGGTTAAGGACAAGAATAAAACAATTGAACAGACTACATAGATTCACACGGCCATGCAACCTGCCGTGGACTGGGTCACATAATGTAGACACCCTGCTATTCTACAGTTGGTTTCTTTTGCTCAGCTACAGAGATGACTTTGGTCTCAGACAGGATGTCTGAAGCTGTATAGCTCCCATTGGTGACTCAGAGTCACTGAGTCAGAGTCCATACAGTCATTGAACGGTAGGGCTGCCTTCACCACATACTTTCTGAACCTCCCAAAGGTACATGCAGAATGTCAGTATTAATACACCGCACAACATTCAGGAGGACGAATTGTAATAGAAAATCAGCACTCGTGCTACAGATGTCTATGGTTGCTGGAAGCACTAATCCCTTTGCAGCATTGATGTGGAGCGTCTCCCCAACTAACTCCTAAAACAAGGTGACCCCTGAACCAGGGGACACCTTGTGAAACAACAAGAAGAAAATGCACACAATGCGCACCAAGGATTAGTAATATTGTACAAAATCACAACTGTGTAAAAATGAATTGCAAATATTTATTAAAACAAAAGGTAAATACAGTACCAGAATAAACATGTGAAGGAAGCATAAGCCGAGGGGATCCAACCCCACCTCAGTATGATGCTCAATATAGGGCTCAACACAAACAAACCCGCACAATATTATATGAAGAAATCTCCCTAATATGCACTGAAACTAAACAGACAACATAACGGATAAAAATACATTGTTGCCCTGATCTAGGGATATAATATATACCCAAGAGACAATACTATTGCAGAGCAAATGCCTATCGAACTGAAAGGGGGGGACGGGAACTTACACAGGACGCGCGAGCGGGCTCCTGCTGGTTCTCGTACAAGGGTCCGGAGCACGCCGACCTGACGAAGCACGTAGTGTGAAACGCGTAGAGGTTACGACAGGTCACTCTGCGCGTATGCTGTTAGGCTGCGGTCCCAGTAATTACTACAGGGCACGTCTCGGCGTGCGCTGTGCGATGAAACTCCGCCCCCAGTACCTCCGGTCCCAGTTGCTGCCGTGATGCACAATTTCCTCCTGCTCTGCACGACCGCTTTTCAGGGCGGCGGGGGAAATTGAGTTTAGTCCTAGCGACGGCATCACGTGGGTCATTGAGCACCAATGAGATGCTAGCTTACCTTAGCCAATCAGAGAAGAGGGAATAGCAGCCAATCATAGTGCTGCTTTTTTTTTTTTTTACTTGAACAAAAAAAATAAACTTTAAAAACCCCGAAGTAGTTCATATATATATATATATATATATATATATATATACATACACACACA
Source organism: Ascaphus truei (assembly GCF_040206685.1). Taxonomy (NCBI): domain Eukaryota; kingdom Metazoa; phylum Chordata; class Amphibia; order Anura; family Ascaphidae; genus Ascaphus; species Ascaphus truei. The sequence goes on along the minus strand of NC_134483.1, from coordinate 52,519,055 downwards.
CACACACGTATATATAATATATATACACACACACACACACACACACACACAAACACACACACACACACACACGTATATATATAATATACACACACACACACACACACACACACACACACACACACACACACACACACACACACACACACACACACACACACACACACACACACACACACACACACACACACACGTATATATATACAGGCAGTCCTCATTTTACAACGCTTCGCTTTACAACGAATGGCTTATCCAACGCTATGCAATGCATACCTATGTTCATTTTTACAACGCCAAAACGGCTTATCCAACGCTCTTACGACGCTTTGCAACGTTGTGTATGTGTGTATATATATACACATTCACATAAACAACGTTGCAAAGCGTCGTAAGAGCGTATATATATATAATATTATACTTTATAATATTATATTATACTATATAATATATTATTTATTATGTTATATTATATATATAATACAGTATATACACTATATAATTTATGTGTGTGCTGCATATCTTGTTGCCTGCATAAAATATTTGGTATATTTTAGTGTTAAAAATAGCAAAGGGTGAGAAATGAATCTCTTGATGGTGCTTCTAAATCCAGGATTGTGCAATGTTGGCCATAATGCTTAGGAGACCGGGGTATATTAATTGTATATTTAATGTGTGGATGTGTGACAGGGTATATGGCTCACCATATGAAGCCTAACAAGGACAGAGCAATAATAACCACTTTAAAAGTGAAACCACATGGAAGCCCCTATATAAAGAGACTCCCAGTGCAATCACTATGTGGATAAAACATATCCTGTATCATAGGCTGGAGCCCTGCACATACCCTATAGTCACAATAACCATAAACATAGTAGGTCACTCACATATTAACCCCTTCTGCTCCATGACAGCGTGCATCCGTTCCGTTTTGTAGGTATAGTATATGTAGAAAGATGGTGGAGCACTGCAAAAAAATAGGGCTGGAGGCAGATCCGTGAAAAATAAAAATGCTTTAATCCAAATGCATGGTAGCAACAGCTACATTAAAAGGGTCCTCTAACGCGTTTCGCGCTTTAGCAGCGCTTTATCAAAGAGTGTTAAAAATGCCTTCAGGAACGGGACCTTTCATTTAAACAGTGTTCCTATGGGAAAATGTGTTTCGCTTTACATCGTTTCGCTTTACAACGCCATTTTGAGTAACACATTGTGTCGGATAACCGAGGACTGCCTGTACACACACACATATATACACACACACATACACACATACACATATACACACACACACACACACACACACACACACACACACACACACACACACACACACACACACACACACACACACACACACACACACACACACACACACAGACACACACACACACACACATATATACACACACACACACACACACACACACACACACACACACACATACACATACACACACACGCACACTTATATATATATACACACACACACACAGACACTCTGGCATTGTAGGAGCTACCCGCACGCCTATGTGTAGTTGGCCCTCCTGCCCCCCGCCGGGGGTTAATGGGAGGCTAGTTGCAGGGTGTGGCACGCAGGGTGTGGCCGGCTGCACAGCGTTTCACCCCCGCCCTGCTCAAACTCACCAGGTTAACCCCTTCCGTATGGGATCGGACTGTAAAAGGCTGTAAACACACCCAGAAGTACTACTACTTTTTATTTACACACCCAGGAGTAGCGCTACTACCTCCATCTAGTAATCTGCATGTGATTGAATATTTATTCATTACAAATCAATATTTGAAAGAATTGTGCAATAATTTTAATCAATAATGAGACATTTTATATAGGACACACACACACACACTTACTTTTCCGGGCCCCACTGACAATCAGGAGATTAAAGGGGAAGGGGGGGGGGTGTGGGGGTGTGACAAGGTGACAGCTTGATGTCCAGGGGACAGGAATGTCCCCACCCCATTATGGGTGAGTGCAATAAGCCCCCTCTTCTCTCCCCAGTGTCACAGCTGTGACCTTCCCCGTGTGACACCTACCACCCCCCCCCCCCAGCGTGTGACACTGCGGCTTAAAGGGCCGGTACCTTATCCTGACCCTGCAATTCTATTTATATCTGCCAGTATTCAGGTGTATGTACGTGCGGGTCTCTGGGTTTAGGAGTACGCGTGTCTGTATTTACGCGCGTCTGTTTTTTTACACACGCATTGGTGGGTCAAAATTTGGTGAGGGGGGTATGTGGTGAGGGGGCTTGTGTGTGTGTGGGGGGGGGGGGTTGGGAAATTGTGGTGTTGGAGGGGAGGCGTGGGATTGAGTGTGAGGGGGAGTAGGGTTTGAGAGAGGGAGTGAGAGGAAGGGGGGCAGTGAGTGAACCAGAGAGGGTAGGTGATTCAGCGGGAGGAGTGAGGAGGGGAGAAGTGAGCGAGCGAGATGGGGTGTGTGCAAGATAGAGGGGGAGAAGGAGGGGGATTGTGAGGGAGAGAGGGGGGGGAGAAGAGGCCACGCCCCCTTGACGCACGTCTGCCGCCAGTCTTGTCTGCAGGGGGAGTCCACAGATCGCGTCTTTGACACATGCACACGTCGCCCCCCCGCCGGGCGCGCGTGCAACAGAATGCACTGGGGACTCAGCCTTAGGCTGAGACGGGACATGCAGGAAGTCTGAGCGGTGGTAACATCTCTGCAGTTGGCGTGCTCCGGACAATTGTACAAGAACCAGCAGGAGCCCGCTCGCACGTCCTGTGTAAGTTCCCGTCCCCCCCTTTCAGTTCGATAGGCATTTGCTCTGCAATAGTATTGTCTCTTGGGTATATATTATATCCCTAGATCTGGGCAACAATGTCTTTTTATCCTTGATGATGTCTGTTTAGTTTCAGTGCATATTAGGGAGATTTCTTCATATAATATTGTGTGGGTTTGTTTGTGTTGAGCCCTATATTGAGCATCATACTGAGGTGGGGTTGGATCCCCTCGGCTTATGCTTCCTTCACATGTGTATTCTGGTACTGTATTTACCTTTCGTTTTAATAAATATTTGCAATACATTTTTACACGGTTGTGATTTTGTACAATATTTCTAATCCTTGGTGCGCATTGTGTGCATTTTCTTCTTGTTGCATTCAGGAGAAATTACAAAAAGGGGAATTAGGGAGCGATCAACTAAACCATACTGATTGGATTCGTTGATTTATCATTTATTCATTCAATTCGGTAATTATAAAGTGGGTGCAAACTGTGAACTGAAAAGTGAATCAGTGAAAGAGGGGAATACAAAGTGATTGTGCCCCAAGGAAATTCACTTAAATGCACATCACTAGTTAAAATATAACTTTTATTTAGTTTTGTTACTTAAAACATATATTACCAGATGTGTGTGTAACTGTTTTAAAAAGAAATTAAATCAAATGACAAATGCACCAAATATCACCTCACATACATAAATACTCATACACAATAAATAAAGGTAGGGTGATGGGGACTAGATGGTGCAAACAGCCAAGGCGGAGTAACCCACCAAAGCAGTGAATAGCCCTAATGGTGTGTTAATAATGCAAACAGTGAAAATGGGATAACTAATGAATATATAAGTATCCCATTAAAGTTAAAGCAATTACTTACAGACAATATTACTAATAGGAAAGCAAATACACTTCCCTCACTGTTGCAACACACATGAATAAACCTCTGATGGTAAATAAAGGCTATAACACTATTATAATGGATGTAGAACACTGTATTAAAACAGCTCCATAACGGAGCTGGTGACAATATTAAGTGCCCAACGCATGTTTCCCTCCAATTACGGAGCTTCGTCCGTTATGGAGCTGTTTTAATACAGTGTTCTACAGCCATTCAGTGCTGCTATGTCCTAACCCTCTATATTGTTAACAGTAATAACAATGCATTATTTACATGCTACTATAAAACCTATTCATTAGTCCATTAAGATATTTATAATGTTTTATATAAGTATGTCACAGCACTTTTACTACTATTGTTGCTTTTTTTTTGTTTGTCCCAATTTATTTATCATAAATTGATTGCGCTTAATTAATTAAAACCTCCATATATGTTTCAATGGGGGACATCATTCTCTGGGCAGATTCCTTCTCTTCTAAATAGGCCCTCTCTATAAGGAGCAGTTCCGTTAACCAGTAAAACAGGCCATTGCCATTAGCTTCTAACTCCTATTTTTTTCTTTACTAGTTGGGAACCGGGCATCCCTTTTAGCAAAGTGCAACTATTTTCAGCTCCAGGTACTCTCTGGTCCCCGAAATAGTTACCAGGTTTAAATCCCTCTCCGGGAGAAACAATAATACAAAATGCAATGACCCGGCGCTCCAGGCTACAACAATACCCCAGTCCAATGATTAGTCCAAATGGATATGGAAAGTTCTTTTCAATATTCCAGCTGATGGAGAGATGATGATCCAATTCCTGGCTGTTAGTACCGGACTCCTCCTAGTGAATAATAGACAAAAAGGAAAAGACTATTGCGCAGCCACAAGAACCAATAAATGACTCCACGACAGATTAAAGTAATTAATTTACAGATTTTCTGTGTTGTTCCTTTGAGACAATCTGTGCTTTAAACCTCTTCTCTTTCAGATATCACGAATCCCACGTGTTGTATGTCATTCATCCAGGTTTTCTATCTGTTCACAGCATTACCACTCAGACATGGTTCCCATGTGTTCCCAGAAAGGAGATAACATAGAAGATGATGGTGCAGATTGATAAAAATTTATTACAATGAAAAATAAAAACAGCCAAAGACTTACTCACATAAACCAGGCTGTGTTAAAACAGCTGACAACGTGCCGTCCGCAGCTTGATACAATCAGGTATAGCAGGCTTCTGGGATGATGGCACTTTTGTTATTTGCAAACCCTGAAGTGGCGTCTATCTCTATGCAGTTGCTCTGCGAGATCCGCCCCCTCTATTTGCTATTGCTATCTCTATCTCAGCTTGAGGTGGCCAGCACTACACACTGTGCTCTCCTCTCCTCTCTGAGTAACCGCCGTCAGCCCGCGCGCAGCTCAGTGATGTCACACTATGGCGTCTCTCCTGATCTCTCTGCTCCTGATGACCATGTCAGTTCTAGCTCCTCCCTCTCCATACGCGTTTCGTGACGCAATGTGGTCACTTCATCAGTGGATGAGGGGGGAGTTGCTACCTACTGATATATATACCCTGGAGGGTGATGCATACTAATTACAAGCTAATTGATTAAAAAGCAGATAAACTGAATAAAATTGCACACATACTATTTACATGACGTAAACCACTAGGGAATCATCCCTGGGATTAAGTGGCAATGCACCAAGCTCATAAAAGTGAAATTTCCTGCCTTTCCAAATATAGAATTACAAAATGAAAACAATTGTTGCATGATTGATTATTGTATAAGACAGGGAGGGGTTAATCTATCAAAAAGGAGGCCAGATCGAAGTCTATATTTAAACCATGTGGTGACAAGGTTTTGAGAGTGTAAATCCAGAAGGTCTCCCTTCTGGATAAATGGGTTAACCTGTCCCCTCCTCTCCAATTGGCTTTAGGGCATTCTATGCCCCTACATATCAATCCCTCTGGATTTTGATAGTGTGTCTAACCACTTTAAAAGTAAACACAATGTGTTTCCAACCCCCTTTTTATATTGTATACATGCTCTGCCAATCTACGTTGGAGCTTCCTCCCTGTCCTCCCCACGTACCGTAACCTGCAGGGGCATTCTAATAAGTATACGCAGTACTTACTCTTACAGTTAATAAAAGTGTTTACATCGTAACTTTTGCCTGTCACGTTTGATTGAAATTTACTGCCTTTAACACTGAAAGAACAACCTATGCATTTGTTACATGTAAAGAAACCTTTCAGGTTGGATAACCACATGGTGCTACTTATTTTAGGCCCACTAACGGGACAACTAGGTGATAATTTACTTTTCAAGTTGTCAGCACGTTTATAAACAATTTGTGGGTATTCTGGCAGGAATGTGTTCAATATTGGGTCTCTCAGAAGGATCCCCCAATGCTTGTTTATAATTTTCTTTATTTCTGGGGCCATACTATTGAATTTAAAAATCTTGTCACCACATGGTTTAAATATAGACTTCGATCTGGCCTCCTTTTTGATAGATTAACCCCTCCCTGTCTTATACAATAATCAATCATGCAACAATTGTTTTCATTTTGTAATTCTATATTTGGAAAGGCAGGAAATGTCACTTTTATGAGCTTGGTGCATTGCCACTTAATCCCAGGGATGATTCCCTAGTGGTTTACATCATGTAAATAGTATGTGTGCAATTTTATTCAGTTTATCTGCTTTTTAATCAATTAGCTTGTAATTAGTATGCATCACCCTCCAGGGTATATATATCAGTAGGTAGCAACTCCCCCCTCATCCACTGATGAAGTGACCACATTGCGTCACGAAACGCGTATGGAGAGGGAGGAGCTAGAACTGACACGGTCATCAGGAGCAGAGAGATCAGGAGAGACGCCATAGTGTGACGTCACTGAGCTGCGCGCGGGCTGACGGCAGTTACTCGGAGAGCAGAGCACAGTGTGTAGTGCTGGCCACCTCAAGCTGAGATAGAGATAGCAATAGCAAATAGAGGGGGCGGATCTCGCAGAGCAACTGCATAGAGATAGACGCCACTTCAGGGTTTGCAAATAACAAAAGTGCCATCATCCCAGAAGCCTGCTATACCTGATTGTATCAAGCTGCGGACGGCACGTTGTCAGCTGTTTTAACACAGCCTGGTTTATGTGAGTAAGCCTTTGGCTGTTTTTATTTTTCATTGTAATAAATTTTTATCAATCTGCACCATCATCTTCTATGTTATCTCCTTTCTGGGAACACATGGGAACCATGTCTGAGTGGTAATGCTGTGAACAGATAGAAAACCTGGATGAATGACATACAACACGTGGGATTCGTGATATCTGAAAGAGAAGAGGTTTAAAGCACAGATTGTCTCAAAGGAACAACAACACAGAAAGTCTTTAAGTTCATTACTTTAATCTGTCGTGGAGTCATTTATTGGTTCTTGTGGCTGCGCAATGGTCTTTTCCTTTTTGTCTATTATTCACTAGGAGGAGTCCGGTACTAACAGCCAGGAATTGGATCATCATCTCTCCATCAGCTGGAATATTGAAAAGAACTTTCCATATCCATTTGGACTAATCATTGGACTGGGGTATTGTTGTAGCCTGGAGCGCCGGGTCATTGCATTTTGTATTATTGTCTGAAATGAGTTTGTGAGGAATTTGTTAGGCATAGACCCTTTGGCAGCTTTCACTTAGCAGTAAGCTTATTATTCACTTATTGTATTTAAACACATATATTTTTTTTGCGCTGAGATATAGGGTTAATCATTTTTAAGTTAATTGTTATCCGGGAGAAACAAAATGGCTGCCAAATCTAAGACCAATAGGAAGCTACAACATCATCAGTTGTGGCTTCCTATTGGATGGCCATTTAAATCCCCTTTAAAGACCAGGAAGTAACTTCACCAGTAATGATCTCTGGAACTGGGAAGGTCCCTGTAGATGAAAACAGTGGGGCTCAGCTCTCCGATTCCAACCCTTTAAACAAAATGTGGGCTACTTAGGGAGGATTGTAACTGGAAGGTTATCTCACCTCATCCATACAGCCTTCTTCTGGGTGGAAAACTGGACAATAACAAGGTTTTTTATCGCTCAAGTTCAATATTTTTATCGAGGCAAATAAGTAATTTGCATAAACGACACATTTACAGTAAACACTTTTTCTTGAAAACACGAGCAAAAAGATAAATATCTTGTAATCTTGGGGAACCCCAGAGCTGGAAACTGCGCAGTTAGCTCCAGAGAAACCCTCTAAAGAGAGAATTGCAGTTTTAAAATTCAATGTTGATTAAATGTGCAGTCTCTCCTGACCAAAGTGACCTAATGGCAGTAGCATGTTTAATACAGTAGGTTAAATAGGTTTTTGAATTATATTGAAAAAAAAATATATATATATATATATCTATATACAATTTTATATACTTAAACTTTTAATGTTTCCATAGTTGTCAAATGTTTTGGGTAATTTTTGCAATCTCCATCTTAACTCATTTCATTAGATCAGACTGTTTATAGATTCTAAAATGCATACGGTAGGTAGTACTGCTTTAAAGCAGTACTAATTCCTCCCCTATCCTTTTTTTGCCATCATAATCAGAACTGTGGGGAGAGGGGTGGTTGAGGGAGTTAGGGGGGGGGGGAGAAAGGGGCCTCTGGAGATGGACTGCTCCACTCTCTACTCCCCAGGAGCCGCCAGTTCCCAAGGAATGTACCTCTTAATTTGCTGTTTGTTGAATTCCCTTTTTAGAAATCAAACTGACCTCTAATTCAGCTTCACTTCCACAGGCAAATAAGAAGCTGTGACTTAATTGGGGGATGAGGTCTCCTCTTTCTAGCGGATGACCTCAGTGGCCATCTTGATTGGTTCTTTCATTTGACTGCCACATTTAAAGGTTGATTTCGTTGTAAGCAAGGGGTTCCTGGGACTGAGAATAAAACAGTTAATCTCCAGAGGCTATTTTCAGATGCCAATTCTAAATTCTTCTCTTTTTCCATTGCATTCCATGATCTCCCTTTAACCTCCTTCTATCCAATCTTCTCCCTCACCCCACCCTCCCCAATGCCCATGATCTCCCCAACCTTCACCACTTCCTAAACTTTCCTAAAGTCCATCCAAAACCCTCCAGTCACCCACCTCACCGATCCAATCGCCTCCACTGTCCACACTGTCACCAAGCCTAAATCCAGATACCTAACCACAACCCCTGCCTACCAACCAAGCAAGCTCTGAATGCACCTGGCCCGTAGCCTGGCCATAATGTTCCCACCCCTGTCCACCACAAAGACATCTTAACCATTGCTCTGTGCTCATCACATAAAATGTTCCATATGTAACCCCATCATTGTTTTACTAACTAATGTGCAATGCCCTTGATAAGGGCACTATATAAATGTTGTTATGAATACATACATTCTTTCATCTTCTTCAATCTCTTCTTTGTTCTTCTACTTTCTTCTTCTTCTCTTCTGGCCTCTTCTTCATAGACTGTGGCTCTCTCAGGCCTCTGCTGCCCTTTTATATGTGGGTCATAGGGCATGTGCCAGCCTAATTGGATTCATTCAACATGCCCTGTGATACAGTATATACTATATCTTTATTACCTACATGTTCAAGCAAGATTATCACTGATACATAACTCTTTCTTTGTAGCCAGCAATGTCTAATGCCAGAAAAGAAGTCATCATGCAGGCGTTTAGGAAGCTGGACAAAACTGGCGATGGTGTTGTAACCATTGAGGATTTAAGAGGAGTATATAATGCAAAATACCACCCAAAGTATCAGAATGGGGAGTGGACAGAAGATCAAGTTTTTAGGACGTTTCTTGATAACTTTGACTCACCTTATGACAAAGATGGACAGGTATGTAATTAGTTTAGAAATACCATATTTTGCTATCTTGAAATTGTACTTTGTCATGTCTTATCGATTTTTTTATTTTGGAATATTTATGAGGAAAGAGAGACAAAGATGTACATCTCATTCTCAATTATATCCTATTAAACATAACAAGGCCTTCCACTTTAGTCCACTAGTTGTAGAAGTAAAAATAAAAATAAATTAAATAAAACAATAGGGGGTAGGGGGGAAACAATAGTAGAAATAATGAAATCAAGGCTAAATTCCTCAATTATCTAACTATGACAAGCCAATCTCAGATATCCTCCTGCTATGTGTTTAATAATAGATGAGATGAGCCATTCAGCTTCAGATAAAGTACAAATAAATGGACTGGAGGCAGCAATATATTATAATGTGGGCAGAAAGTAGGGTGAGGTGGAACCAATAAATACATGCATTAAATCATTCAAGCAGCAACCCCCCATATTTTTGGACTATTTTCAGCCCCGGGGACTCTCTTCCTAAGTTACTTACCAGTGAATTTACTGGGTTTAAATCTTCCTCCAGGGGAAACAATCAGCCAATAGGAAGCCATGACATCATAGGTCGCGACTTCTTATTGGATGACCATTTAAATCCCCTTGTAATTTCACCAGTAGGTATATCAGGGACTGATGGGGCCTTGGAGCTGAAAATATTGCTACTCAGCTGTTTCACAATTCTGTTAAATAAAGGGGGAGATAGTTAGGGGGGATTGCTGCTTTAAGGAGGAGTGTAAAGTGAACATGAAGTGTTCATAATTATGATTATTAATTAGTATGACTAAATCACTTAATGTAGAAATACTCTGGGGCTATGCCTTAATCAATTATACATATAATTAGCAATAATTAAATATATATATTATGGGCTAATAAGTAGCCATTGGCAGTTCCTATAGTTTTATGGGGTGATTTGAAACGTTATAATTTTATCATTATTTGTAAACTATCTTTTATTTAAAGACCGGTCAACAAAGCTCCATTCTCGAGATGGGGGTTTTCTATAACTATTTTGTGTCTACAAAATGCAGTTAGCTAACCTTAATCTATCTCTATAGAGAGTGAGATTTTATCTTAGGTTGTGTATCTTTAATTCTTCTTTGATTTCCTGCTCCCCCTCAGGAATTGGTACATTTCCAGCACCATGTTGTTTGTGTTTATTCTCTCACATTACTTTTTATCACATCAGGTTACACCGGAAGAATTTACAAACTACTACGCTGGGGTCAGCGCTTCAATTGACACGGATGTTTACTTCATCACCATGATGAAAAATGCCTGGAGACTTTAAGTGTATGAATTTTGGGGATATCACGAATGCACAATTACATTTAAGCTGAGAAATGCAGTCAGATGTACTACAAAGGTTACATTAACACTATATTCACAGGTTGTCATATATTTCAATGTTTCTTCTTTCCAATGAATGGCTCCCTTGTGTTATTTGGCTCCCGGCATATAAAGATGTCCAATATTTCCTTAATAGAAAACATAATTCTGCTTGAAAAAATTTTTTTGAGCCATAAAGAAATGTACAATGATCATATTTTGTTGCATCATTTTATAAAATAAATGACATATACCAGGTATACAAACGTAAGGAACTAGTAAGATGTGGTATTATAATTTTAATCATAGTTAGAAATGTAGATTTGCAACAAAAAATATAGTACATGATACATGTATTTAACTTATTGATAAAAAACAATCTGGAACCAATAAACATAAAATCTGCAGTACAGGGCATTGAAAACAGATTAGTTGTCTATATAAAGCAGACATTGCATATTTATTAATAACACTGCTGTCTCTGTCCAACTTATTTGGATATCTACCACATTGCATATAAGTATACATACGATCTGATGATCACATAGTCTAAGTACTAACTCACGCCTGTCTAATTCTATAAGCAGGTAATATTTTCATGAATGCATCACTGTCATTTACTGAGCCATATTGATCGAATAATATCAACTGGGCTTCAGTTATTTGATTAATTGTGCTCAAACAGCCTATAAATATGTTATGACAACATTATATAGACACATCAATGAATTAGTAATGCAAGGTTGCAGTACAACCGTGAGACATATTTCAAGCACTATCAATTTAGTAGTCACCTGTGAAAATAAATAGTATTAATCCTAACGTCACACATCTGCCTGCAGTTCTCACTTGATTGCACTGGGAATATAACATTCACAAATGCATGTTTTGTATGTTTGATGAATAACCACTCACAAAAACGATTCTAACCTTTACCAAATCAAAAAAAGTTTTTTTTGTTTTAAATTTTTGTACTTAACTGCAGGGCTACAGTATATTGGCTTTTATTGTATGATTTTTTAAATTCAATCTCTTAACTCCTTGCAGATTCCCGAAAGGATTTACATTTGACTAATAATTTATCGAGAAGGTTCTATGTAAACAACAAACATGAGGCTCTGCGAGCACATGCCAGCAACTTTTGTTCTGGGCCATAGCATGTCAGGATTCCGGAATCCTCATATTACCCCCTGATAGAATCAGTGTAAAGAACATGTAAAGCCCCGCCACCAAATTTCCCTTCGTGTGCTTGCACTGCTGTACTGTATGTTGTTGCTGTCACAAAACAGCTCTGGGCTACTTTGTTTTCTCAATGCTACAGCACATCTCTTGTGGTCTCTTTCCAAACCTTATAGCTTTGAAAGCATTTGATAAGTTTGGTGGTGTATCAATTGGACCACCCTATGAATAGTTTGAACTGCTCCACTGGCATTATCATACTTTCTTCCCCCTGCACTACAATATTAATATGAGTCATCTAGCACATCAATTTCGGGAGCACCTGAGTTCCTTGTCCATTTATGACCTCTTTCCCTTGCTGCCATATGCTATATTGTGGGCCATGCTCACTCGTTATTGAGCTGTATCCACAGTTGGTCTGTCACATGCTAAAACTCAAGATAAGTAATCTATTTTAGATTTGTGGTGGCACTGGCAACAGGTCTGAGTGGGTGAGTGTGAAAAGATGAGTCCGTGGCTATACGTAATGTCCAATGTTGTTCTTGGATGAGCTTGCTGCTCTTGCTTCACCTATAGTCTCTCTCCTCTGCCTTTAGAAAGAGCACACGTGTAGAAAAGGAGCTCATAAAAACAGTTTATAATAGCTGATCACAGTAATTGCCTTCCTCAAATAAATGTAACCATTGGTAAAGCAAATATAAAGATTTTATTTTCATCAGAGACAGTCTTCTGTTTCTTCTTAATTTGGTCACTCCCTTATGAGGACTGCATAATAATTATGGGCACCCCCTCTCTGTTATTGGATCATGGATGACAGAGACTGTGAGGGCACTTTTACTGTGATAGTAAGTGTCTTGTGAGTGATAGCTCACAAAATGAAAGCCATAAAGGAAGCAAAACACTGCCCAAGATACAGGTTGCCATGCACATTCTTATACAATTGAATATAGAGACATTACTTAAAAAAAGGCTTAGATTTGTCTGACTTCAATACAAAATATTAATCTCCAAGATATAGAAACATAAAGTTTGACAGCAGATAAGAACCACTTGATGCACCGTGTCTGCCCATTTTTCTATCTGCTGTAAAACCCCAGACCCGATTTGATCCCAGGCTTTCTATTGTATTTAGGATAGTATTATGTGTACCCACAGCATGTTTGAATTCCATTACAGTATTAGCCCCTACCACCATTTTTGGAGACTATTCCATAAATCTACCACCCTTTTGGTGAAGAAGTACTTCCTCACATTTGCCCTAAGCCTGCAGTTCCAGAGAATGACCTCTTATTCTAGCACTCCTCTTTCTTTGGAATATGCTTCCCTCCCGTACTATGTTGAATCCCTTTATAGATTTGAAAGTTTCTATCATATCAACCCTGTCCCTTCTATCCCCTAAGCTGCACATATTAAAGTCTTGTCTGATAAGAGTTATATTGTAAATCATGTACCATCTTAGTAGCCCTTTTTTTGCAAAATCTCCCATTTCTTTATGTCCCTCCAGAGATATGGTCTCTAGAATTGAACACCATTGCTTTGTTATATTGTTTGCCTACTTTTAAGTCTTCTGAAATAATGACCCCTAGTCCCTTTCCTCTTTAGCAGTTGACATTATAATGCCATTAATCCTGTATTCTGTCATTGGATTTCTGTGACCCAATGGCATTATTTTGCACTTTTTGGCATTAGATTATACAGTAGTTGCCACACTCTTGGCCATTCCTCCAATCTACCTAAATCCTTAGTAATTTTGTTTACACTCCCCGAAGTGTCAACTCTGTTGCAGATCTTTGTGCCATCTGCAAAAATACATACTTTCTTCTTCAAACCATTTGTAATGTTAGTAATAAAGATATTAAAGAGTACCATTCCCAGTGCAGATCTCTGAGGTACTCTACTGGTTACCTCCCCCTCCTCTGAATGTATATGTACTCTCTTTACCACAACTCTCTGTTGCCTCTCCTTCCACTAATGTCTTATCCATTGTAACACAGAGTCCAATTCCAAGCATCGCAACTTGTCAGTTTTCTATGTGTGACAGTGTTAAAGGCCTTACTAAAATCTAGGCAAGCTACATCTACTGCTCCACCCTGATCTATTACCTTAGTCACCCGGTCAAAAAAATCAACTAAATCTGTTCAACATGATCTCCCTCCAGTAAAACCATGCTGCCTGGGATCCTGTAGGTTGTTGAACTTTAGATAGAATTGTTGACTATCAACAGTGTTTTCAATAATTACCCCACTACTGATGTCATGCTGGCATTCCTCTTCCCTACTCCCAGTTTTGTGAAGTGGGACAATGCTTGCTCTTCTCCAGTAATTTGGAATTACACAGGTAAATAGTGACAGGTTAAATAGATCTGTTAATGATGCTGCCAGTACACCCATAAGCTCTTTTAATATCCTTGAATGTTTCTCATCTGGCCCTACTGACTATCTCCTCTGTAACTGAACTTGTGTTCAACTCCTTTCTGTTCATATTCCTGTTACTCAACTGTGGTCCCTGCCCTTTAACTTCAGCTGTGAAGTCTGAGTCTACTTATATTTCCTAAAAGCTGTCTCTTTAGCTTTAACAATATCTACCATCTCCTTTTAGAACCATATCGACTTTCTTTCCCTTGTATTCTACTACCTTGCCTGGCACAACAGTCTGTTGCTTTTAGTTTTTCCCACTGCTCCTGCACTCCACTCAAATACCTCCACCCTGCCAAAGAATCGCTTGAATAATTTGCGATATCTGAAAGGTCAGCCATCCTAAAATGTAAAACCTTAGATATTAATCTTTAAACATGGCACCACATTTGGCTCACTTTGGTGCTACGAGAGATTTGGCCCCATTCTAACTAGAATCCAAACTGTAATGCTGGCACATGGCAGCTGGATCTGGTAGCTGATTAGCTCCAGTTTAGGTAGGTTGCACACAAGTAGACACATTAGCTCCCTGCTTTTGAAGTGGTACAGCCACTTTTATCCAGACTGAGGGGCATATTTAGCAACCTATGCTACACCATATGACATCTTCCAGCACGGTTTATGACCCTTTACAGCTTATTCAAGTGAATGTATATCTTTATTTATATAGCACCATCCATGTGCTTCACCTCCGTAATACACCAAACATAATATAACAGATAATGGGAATAAGCACTTAAGACCTAGAAGTAACAATAGGAAAAGAAGTGTCTGCCCTGAAGAGCTTACAATCTAAGTGGGGAGACCTTGCAGAGATGGTTGGAGGGTGTTCTGGTAAGTGTCTCTGCAATGGGTCAAGGTCAGTGCATATGAGATGTATAGTATCAGCCAATGGAGCTACCCATATGCTTTATTAAAGAGATGTGTTTGAAGATGGGTCTTAAAGGTGGAGAGAGATGTTGCTAGTTGGACATTGAGGGGAAGGGCATTCCAGGGTTGTGGGGCAGTAAGTTAGAAAAGTTTTAGGCGGGTGAGGACTTTAGATACAGAAGACATCCTTGAGCAGAAGGCAGGAGTCGGACAGGTATATAGCGAGAAATTAGAGATATTAGGAGGGACAGAAAAGTGTATAAAAAGAAAGAAAACAACCCACGTCGTGCTCTCAGAGAAAACTCTTGTGGGTATTAGAATCCCAGTTAATGGTGTTAAAACCAATGTATATCAATAAAAACAGATACAAATATATAAAAGATAGGTAATATATGGGCAGCAGTAGGAAAAAAT
The DNA here is from genome assembly GCF_040206685.1 of Ascaphus truei. Taxonomy (NCBI): domain Eukaryota; kingdom Metazoa; phylum Chordata; class Amphibia; order Anura; family Ascaphidae; genus Ascaphus; species Ascaphus truei. The sequence continues at coordinate 52,503,348 of NC_134483.1, read as the reverse complement.
ATACCTTGAAAAATAGTTGGTGAATGAGAGAGAGAAAAAGGAGGAATAGTCACTTTGAGTAATTGCTGAACCAGGCGCTTGCTGCTTTACATACGGGAAATCCTTGACCCCAAGAATGATGAAGTAAAGAATGCCTAGAAGAAAGCGCAAAGAAATGTCTTCATGCTGAAATAAGTTTGGAATTTTAATGGATAAAATAATAATTGAAATACACTCAGTGCATGCGAGCAAAGAATGACTTATCCGTCTCCTTTCCTCCTACGCGCTTCGCTAGAACACAGCTAGTAAGGTATCTCATGAGTGAAGAACCACCCTGCTGAAATACCCTCTACTGCTGCCCTATTGGTTGATCAGATAACCAATAAGTGCTATCAGGCTTGAAGCTTAATTGCTAAACACACAATCCACTTACTACCTGTTGGCAATCGGAGTAACACTGTGCCAAAACATGCTTAATCCTTGATTGTTAAACACACTATCCTCTTACTACTTGCTAGCAATCAGGACTAAGACTGGGCCAAAACATCAGTGATGATAATAATAAATCATATGTAGCCCATCTACCCCCCCCCCCCCCCCCAAGTGAGATTGAGAGTGGAATGCTCTTTTCAGCTACTCTGGTGCTGTTTCTTGACCTGCTGGTAACAGGAGGGCTGAGCGCTCCGCGGTGGTGTGGGGAGAAAGCAGGACAGGAAGGACAGGTTACCTTGATCTCTCTAGTGCAGTGCCTCCAGCCAGCAAGGATCCCCTGTAGATATTCAGGGGATGGACCCCTACGGACACTCCTTCATTCTCAGAGACAGGAACACACACAGCATATCTTTTCTGTTCTTTCTTCACAGGCAGCTCCAGTACAGAGAATAGCAGGGTTCACAGGTTTCTCATCATCCTCTGCCTATTTCTCTCCATGTTGTGTAACTCAGAGCTCTGCCCTAAGCAGCATATTTCCCCTCCCTCCCAGCCCCTCATGGGTGGGAAGGAGAGACCTCTCTCTCTCTTCTTCTGCTCACTCTCACTCTTCCAGAACTCAACTGATAATTTAGGAGGATGTCACAATTTGTATATCTTTGGGGAGTGTCTCTAACTCTGACTCATAGCAAGCCAGAGCTGGATACAGATTGGCCCACACACACCAGGGGGCGTTCCAACCAATATCCACCCCTCAAATTGACATCCTCGGAAGTTGCTAGGCCTGCCCTTGAATGCTGATGACATCATTCAAGACTGTAACACACACACACAGGCCTAAAGAAGGAAGTAACCTTTCCACTGCTTGCACTAACAGGACTGACAGAGGAAAGGCCCAGAGGAAAAGGAGTAACTGCCGGCAGGCTATATTACACATACATAATTGATAATATACAATTATATCATAAACATTGAACGCCAGATAGCTAGTGTAACACATCAATTGGAGTGATTATCTCAATTCTTATGAATCGGGGATACTAGTACAGCCATATTGATGTAAAACATATTACAAATACTGAGTTAATTAAAAAATATAAAATATATAGAAATTCAGAAATTGCTATATTAAAACATACACACATATAAGTAGGCTTAGATATAATTGTGAAATAACTACAGCAAATACATACATTCACATATTGGATTAAAAAAAAACCTTGTCATCATTCAGAGAGATGGGGAATATAAACAAATACATATAATAATTAATTCCCTATAAACTCAATTTTAGGTGAACCACATAAGCAGATATAATGAATAATTAACTAAATCTGAAATAATAATAGACTAATGGGTACCTAAAGTGCAAAATATAATACATTAATGATAAAAATTAATGGGAAGGATAAACATATATACACATTTATATACATACATACATACGTACATAGGTATAGGGAATATATACACATACATTGACTTGTGTATACATCGACAAATATGTATGTATGTATGTAGTATTCCCAGTGATTACTTACACAGCAGGATCTGGGTTTAGTGCTCTTGTTCTAATGTATGTATATCTTTATTTATATAGCGTCAAAAGTGTAGTCAGCGCTTCACAAAGAATACAGTACAGGGAATTATAATAATACAATAAGCGCAGTAAAATCAGACAATAGGAAAGGAAATCCCTGCCCCGAAGAGCTTGCAATCTAAGTGGTATGTTGGGAGACTTACAGAGACAGCAAGTGAGGAAATAAGTGCCGTAGATGGCAGTGCTTGGCCACAATGGTTGGTAGGAGTGACTGTGGGTGTGGGACAATAGCCATGAGTGCAGGCTGTTGGGATGCTTCTTTTGTGAGGTGGGTTTTAAGGTTAGTCAGTATTAAATCAGATAGGTTAACATCATTAGCAGGGGAAGAGGTGGCAGGGAGGTGTGGGTGAGAGCAGGTGTGTATATGGCTGGGTCCAGGATTGGGAGAGATATCCCCAGCTGCAGGAAGGAGTAGAGAGAGAAAAGGTGTGAATAGAGTATTTGTGGGCGTGCTTTTTATTGAGGTGTAAAGAAGTTGTTGGGAGAGAGGTGTATAAATAATGGCGCTGTGTATGGGCACAGACATAGGTGGAGGGGAGGACAGATGAAGAAATGTGGATAGGAGAGGAGAGGGGAAGTTGGAGAGAACAGAGCTATACGCATTTATATTTTATAAGATAAACAGGTAACAGACGTTGGTCTGAGTAGAGAGTCAAAGACAGAGAAGAAGCAGTGTTGGTTAGACTTGTTAGTGTTGATTAGTGAAAAAAGTATGTTTGTTTAGCCTGGTAGAGGACAGCGTCGAAATAGGATAGATTTATAGTGATGGAAGTCTGCTAGAGTATGAGATTCAGAGGAGCGAGTGCAGGAGCATAGCATGTTTGTGTTTGGAAGTTTAGCTAGGGTTTGGGATTAAAAAGGCGAGAATGACAGAGAAAAAGAGGGGCATGTAGATTAAGAGAGGAGGATAGGGCAGAGTTGTAGTTCATGACTGGGTTGCCAGAGTCCGTAGCAGAGCAGAGAGAGGAGAGGGAGGAACGCAAAGAGCTGGTAGCTTAATGAAGTGCGCGCACGTCAGAAATGAAGGGTAGATGGGGTGGGGAAGAGGAGAAGTGAGAGAGAAAATTAGATGTCAGAGAGAGGAAAAGGAAATGGGGAAATCAGAGAGAGAGGTTTTGTGAAAATCAGGTCATTTTTATGGGTGCTGACTGCACTCCATTGGTGAAGGCCAAAAGAAGAGGTTAGATAGAGAGAAACGGGATGCCCAAGGGAGAGAGGGGTCATCAATATGGTAGTTGAAGTTCCCAATGAGAACAGAAGGGGTGTCAGTGGAGAGAAAGAAGGAGAAGCCAGGATTCAAAATCAGAGAGCAAGACAGGAGGGTGAGTAGAGTAAAAGGGCTGTGAGGTGCCTTCAGGCCCAGAATGTTTTTTTTGGAGTAACACCTCTTAGGAAGAAGGTCCTTTCTGGTCCATTGACTTGAATTGGCCTGTGAGGTGTCTTGATTCCCAAATGTCAGCTGAGTAGAGTATTTAGTAGCATCTCTCCAAGAACTTTGAAACTAAACATGTAAAATCTGCCTTATGAGGAGAGGCTAGCTAAATTAGATTTGTTTACATTAGAAAAGAGGCATCTAAGAGGGGATATGATAATATACAAATATATTCGGGACAATAGGGTAGTTTTCAAAATATCTATTCATCCCACGGGCAGTACAAACATGGGAACATCCCTTAAGGTTGGAGGAAAGGAGATTTCACTAGCAACAAAGGAAAGGGTTCTTTACAGTAAAGGCAGTTAAAATGTGAAATTCATTACCCACGGAGGCTGTGATGGCAGATACAATAGATATCTTCAAATAAAGGTTGGACATATTTTTAGAAAGAAAGGGTATACAGGAATACACCAAATAAGTAAACATGGAAAGGATGTTGATCCAGGGAGAAATCTGATTGCCATTATTTGGAGTCAGGAAGGAATGTATTATTTCCCATATGAGATATCATTGGATAATGTGTCACTGGGGTTTTTGTTTGCCTTCCTCTGGATCAATATACTGTAAATAGGGATATAGGATAAAGTATCCGTCGTCTACATTTTTCATAGGTTAAACTTGATGGACATATGCTTTTTTCAATCTCATCTACTATGTAACTATTTCATTTTGAAGGTGCCACTAGTGGTCAAATAAAGGCCATTAAGCAGAATTTCCACGTATTGGATATGTGGCCTCTTGGAGGGCTCCTCTACTATAGACATTCCAACCAAAACTTTGTTTTGTTCGATGCATTGAAAAAAAAAAATAATAATTGTGCAAACGCTCGTTCTTTATACCAATTGATCTTTTTGTTTTACTGGAATTTCACCATTGAAGTAGATAGAGATGAATAAAGTCTCAATAATGCTGTCAGAATTCTATTTAATGTTGTATACAGTAGGATATATAGTGTGATTTACATTTCATGCTGCTCTGGTAAAGATTCCAAGATCAGGTTCTCTCAGATCAGGTCTAAAATAAAGCATTTAAAAAAAGATTGTGAAACATAAATGTTGTCCTATAATAGTAGAGTTAAGGAAACTATTATTCACATTATTCATGTCAAACTGTTCATTCCAATTAAATGGAAAATGTGAAATCTTAAAAGAATATTACAATGAAAGGAAAAAGCTACGATTTCTCCTCTTAAGTTTCTTCCTATTAGGGATAAATGTATGGTTGCGTTCTGAGTGCATCCTCACTGGATCCTACTAATAACAGATGCACTATATGAACTTATTTATTATTTTGTAAACACTACAAAAAAAAAAGGAGTGTGGCTCAATTAGAATAGACATTGACTCGCAAACAATGACACTGAGTTTGATTCAGGGGGCACTGGTCCAATTCCTGGTGTCAGGTGCTTGTGACTTTGGGCAAGTCACTTTATTTCCCTGTGCCTTGGGCACAAAAAACATAGATTGTAAGCTCATTTGGGCAGGGACTGTGTCTATAAAAATTCCTACAGTGTGTGTCTTGTGATTGTGCTATACTGTAATTGTGGAGCACTTTGAGTCCCATTGGGAGAATGTGCTATGTGAAAGAAACGTATTATTAATTATTACACTATTTTCCCCAGGAGATGATGGAGGATTTCTAAGAACACATATTCTGCAGCAGTGCATTCCCTTAGTGGCAGGTGAAACATGGTGAAAAACAGTTTTGCTTTAAAAACAATATTGCTGTCATCTATGAATTTTCTTTCTCCACAGGTTTTGAAAATATTTGTATTTCTATCTTAAGCATGTGGCACATGAATCACTAATAACCTTTTCCTTTCTCGTACTAATTCTAATTGTGGTGGGCCTATTATTTGTAGAGGAACTTTCAGACAGCGAATTGCGGATCAAATCCTCATCCTGAAGTAGATCATATTGAAATGTTTGTCTTTTTCAATTCTGTGAATTGTTTGAACCTAGATTAAAATAGTTAGAATATAGATTAAAATAGTACAAACTTTTAATGGGATGATTCATTGTGTCCCTAAACCTTGTAGACTACAGAAAGTTGGCAGAAATAGAGCCATCAAGCTTATGCAAATACAATGTAAACACAGGTACACTTTACATTCACGATCTACTGCTTTCCACTAACCTTCAGAGTGGGCTTTAAAGAAAGACTTCTGCTCAGTGATCAGTACGCACTCTGTTCCAATTTGATTCCCAGCCTAGATTCTGTCATTTAGTCGCGTTTCTGTACTTTATTATGATCAACATTTATATAATCTTTTATAATTCTTATAAAATGCATACTAAAGGACCCTAGAAAATAAAACATTAAGACATGTCCACTACCAAGCAGTGGTGTTTAGAACATGGTAGGACTTTTGTAAAACATTTACCAGCCCAATAATATAATGAAACTGACTACAAAATATTCACCAACTATCAGCCAAGCAAGTTTCAAACACTGTGCTAATAATTATGAAATCAGAAGTCAGACTAATTGATTGTTTTACATTCTCGTTTCAGGTTACAAAAGATGAATTTTTGAACTATTATTCCGGAGTTAGTGCATCTATTGACAGTGATGCCTACTTTGTTCTGATGATGAGGAGCGCCTGGAAATTGTGATATATGTATATTTTAATGTTATTTTATGATTATCGCCTGTTTGAACCATGGATCATGTACAGTACAAAGAAGCAAATTGCTAGAAAAAGACCCACAATTCACACAATATCAAGTCTTGAAAACTGAGCTAAGATTTATTTATTTTTTCCCTGAAATGCTTGGAGATGCAATTTAGGGTGGGCACACTCACCGTGGACAGGTTTGCCCTTCTAGCTGCACGTCTCGCCAAAGATTAATGTTTGGGTGTGGAAAGCCGGACTTGTGCTTGCCTTATTTGCCTTTGTATTAGACCACTGAAATGAAGGTCCCTATTCTAAAAACAGATCTCTTCCCCCGAAAGGTTTTCAGTGATTTCAACTAATTCTATAAAGAAATAAAATATCTGCTTAAAAATCAGCTGAATCCATCCCCCTGCCCACCATAAAAACAAATCTGAAAGAAAATGGCGATTTAAAACTCCAACAAAAATACAAAGAAAAATGAAGCGAAAATAAGAGCTATGTACAGTATACAGGATAAGTACAATTTATTAACTCAGCTTCTTTATGCATTTTAGTTGCTCCTTAGCTCCCTCTGCAATTATAATGTTTATTTTCCATCTCTATGGTAATTTTGCCTATGTGGACCAGCTGGTACCCCACACCCCTGATATTGGACATGAAAAGCATTATGGAGTTTATTGAATACAATCTGAGTACTGGGTTTTCTGAAGACAGCTCATTTCAGGGCAGGTTACTCTTTCTTGAATGTAGTATAAAAAAGACTTGACACAAAAAATGGCCGAATCTGCCTTTTCGGAGTGTATTAAATAGGGCCCTTAGGTAGCTTTAAATCCATTTGTTACTCAGCTTTTCACCTTATATGGTCACCAGTAGTGGATTTCCCATTAGGCTGGGTAGGCTATAGCGTCGAGCATTCCATTTTTTGGTGGAGGAAATGTGCTATGAGTGTTACCTTTTTCGAAGTGGGCGCCCTCCTGTAGCGTTGTGTCATCATGGTGACCCAACTTCAAATGGCGCCACGTCACCACATGACGACGCATTGCCATGACAACGTGGCATCACATGCTGCTGTGACATCACTATGCTAGGTTGGAGGGATGTGCTGAGCCTACGGGCAGCAAAAACATACAGTATATGGATATATTACCAATCACTGCTAAGCTACAGGAGCCTGGAATGCAGTGAGCGGTAATGTATTACAGGCTCCTCTTAAACCATAGGAGTTGAAGCAGAAGTTCTGTAGGTGTTCAGTTTTGTATTTCCTTCAATGAAAATGCTGCAGTGTCCAATGATGAGTATTTATATTTCCTTCCAGCTCTCCCAAAGCAAATATAACTTCAGAGAAACACCCCCTTGTAAGAGTCTATTAACTAAGCAGTGATAACCATTACCAGTTTTTAACAGCCATTCACTTGAGCAGCCATTAATGGTAATGGCTACTTGACCTTAAAAAATAGATCCTGGACATCAGAGCAAACCCAGGCTTGGAGGACGACCTCCACTTTGTCTGCACCCCAAAGAAGGCTCTGGAAGCAGCTTTTTCCATCTTTCTTAGAGATTAGACTGGAGAAAATGGGTCAGCCTTCTGCCTTATTGTTGAGCGCTATATATTTAAGGTGACACAAAGTGGACCCCTTTGAAAAATAATTGAATATTCCTCCCACAGACTTTCACTTGGTCATGTTGATCCTTTATGACACCTTCAAAGTCCCTCACTTTTTGTAATAACTAATAGGACAGTTCACCTCTATCTCAATTATGTAGTTTGTTGTTGCTCTCTATGCAAAGCAAGTGGATAGGAATAATAAGTATAGTAATATAATACAATAAAGCTGCATGGATAGGGAGCTAGGCAAACATGTAACAGGGGGCAAATCCTCTCAGGGTATACAAATAAACACAGAAAAATACAAATAGTTCAATAGCGTTAAGAAGAAACAATGTTTCGAGGAAAAATGTGTAGTTGATACACTCATAAGTGTCGTAGGTATTCCAGCTTTGTAAAAGAACACTTTGCTGTGAATCTGTATAAATGACGCTGTCTTCCAAATTCACTTAAAAAATGAGAAAGTTTTACTGAAGATAAAAAGTAATGCAATTTGAAAAATTCAGAAACTTATGTGAGTATCAGGAATGTGGGACACACAGGAGGGGTCCAAAAGGGATCGGCTAGCTGCTGGAGCTAGTATGCTAGTCTGTTAGATCCACTACAGCTGCAATCCTTCTCAACAGGTCCGTCAGGTCTGCGCAAACGCTCGACAGAACTGAAGTGTCAGCTGGGCTTGTCCTTTCTTTGGTTGGTCTCCTCTGTTCTCGCCTCTGTGTCTTAAGGCTGCGATTATACCAAAAAACGCCTGTGGTGTCTCCCGTAGCGACACAGCTCGGCGCAAAAAACAAGTTTCATAGAAACGTGACAAGTGCCTATACCAAATTCAACTGTCTCCCTGTTTGCTACTGCAAAGCGGGAGACAGTTGATGCTTTTTTTAAATTAGTTTTTGCGCCGCGTGGTGTCACTACGGGAGACACGACGGGCGTTTTTTTGGTATAATCGCAGCCTTTGTCATAAAACAGCTCAAATACCCAAAGCAGTAGATCAATATTTATTGCGTTGTTCATCCCTTTACGTGAATAGTATATTTAAAAAGGTGCCTTCTAGTCACGTTTCTGTATTTAAATTGTAAAGGGTAAAAAGTGCTGTCTTTGCAGCTACCGATAATGCTAGACACCTTACAGCCCTTTCAAGTCAATGAGAGCTGTAAGGTGCCTTCTTTCATCAAAGGCGTCTTATGGCAGAAGACTGCTTAGTAGATATGGGCCTAAGTGAATGGGCAGCTAGAAGTCTTCCAGTGTTGGAATGTGTCTTACAGATGCAGCCAGGATATTAGAACTCTTGCCTTGGAAATTTCAGTTTGAATGGGACTGCAGGGACCCCTGCTGTGTTAATCTGATGGGCCATTAAGAATCTCACAGAAATGTTGAGTCATTTACTGTGAGACTGCCCCAGAATCTCCCAGGTACTGTACAAGTGTTCTAATACTCATGGCTGCATCTGTATGCGATGGCACTGCTTGATAAATATGGCCATGCATTCATGAAAGCAATGCAGTTTGCACATCAACCCATATGTGCCTTTGAACTATTTCTATTAACCTTAACCCTTTCAGCACAAAAACATCTGTGGCACAAAGTGTCACCAGGTCCCTGGAACACGACCGCGGATTCCCTATCCTTGTTACCTGGAATGGAAGAGAAAGTTCTTCTCTTTTGTTCAGATCAATGATGCTGCAGAATGGTAGAAACTATCAACAACATGGAATTAAAAATTTCAATACAGACCAATTTCTGTGAATGTACTTTTTACATTAAAATGGAAAACTTAGCCATTGAAATTCCAATTATGAATTATTTTAAGTGCAGAAAATTGCAACTAATCTGTGGTTTTCCTAAAGTACTGTATAATTTGGATAAATATTTCAAGTATGTGTTACTGTTTAGTGTGCATATTCAAGTAAATGATTATTAAACCATACATATAAATTATCTTTTTATATTAAAATGTTCCTAATATATCTCGCAGTGTGCTTGAATGATTTTTTACGTTCCTTATCCTGTGTTTTTTTTTTTAAAGTGTAATGTGTATAGAAAAAAAAACAGAATATTGAAATATTTCATATCTACAGAAAAATCATGGAAACAGGAGACCATCAAGGAAGCCAGACATCTAACTAATAACCAATGCAATCCCAGGTGATGCTAATTATTTAATGCCCAGGTGCCTACAGATTTTCTCTGCTCCAAAAAAAGGAATCACGTTATGTTATATAGTTATACAGTTAGCAATGCTTGATCGTTGTGTGAAGGAACAGTTCATTTGCATGCAGTTTTTGGCAAAGAGAAATGAATACTGTATGTGTGAAGGGCCCTTGCTTGCTAAAAGGCCAGTACGGAATTGAAAGGTGCTACCTTTGTAATCATACAAGTGTCCTCACTCGCCATTAACCCTTTGAGTGCCCTAGGACAAGGCTGCTCAACTCCAGTCCTCACAAACTCCAAACAGGTCAGGTTTTCAGGATAACCCAGCATATGCAGCACAGGTGGCTCAATCAGTGGCTCAGTCGAAGACTAAACTCCTTCCTGTGCTGAAGCAGGGATATCTTTAAAACCTGACCTGTTGGGGGGTCTTGAGGACTGGAGTTGAGCACCATTAGTCTAGAACGTTGCTACTATGTCATGGGTTCTGCGCCCCCCCCCCCCCTTGTGGGCGCTCCATGACATTAGCTTCATCCCCCTCCCCCTCCAAAATGCTAGTTTTCTTAGGGGTGCACGGAGGGAGATACACCAACTCAACTTTAGAATTCAGATGTATGGGTACACTGGGTAGGTTTAGGTAAGGCAAAAAGGAGACTCTAAGCCAGAGGATCACTCCATAGTAGGAGAGTAGGCAGAGACTGTAGCCTCCAATGGTGTGCACTCACAAGTCTGTAATGATTGTGTGTAGTGCTAAGGATTGGTGCTGTGCTCAGAAATGAGTAATGTGGTAATTAGAGTAATAACAGAGTCCCAGACAGAGTAGTCTAAATTAGATTCCTAAAATAAAATACTTGAATAGAATCCTAAGGAATAATAAGATCACAGAACAGTACAAACACATAGGGGCCTATGCAGAGAGCAGCACTATTTCGAAATTCGCCATTTTTTGGAGAAAATCGCGCAGAAAGCAGCAGAAAATGGCGAGTTCCGAAAAACGCGCCAATTTTTCTTTTCTATTTGTAAAACTCGCCTCGCGGCTGGCGAGAACCTCAATCTCGCCAGTTTTAAAAATATCCGTATCACTCGCGTCTGGATCAATACACTCCAGCGCTTAGTGTAGACTCCAATGTCTGTGCGTCTGACGTCACGACGCTCCCTGACGCGTTTCGTCAGTCACGGCTTACTTTCTCAGATGCGAGTGCTACAGGCACCATCATTACGGGACCTCTTTCTTGGACTAATATACAACACACCTGCCTTGTGAATCTGCTGGGACGGTGCTCCTTTGCCAACGGAGCCTGGGACGGCCCCAAGAGTCTGCAGCTTGACCGGATGGTGTTTCCAGCCCTGGGAATCTGCTGTGACGTCGCTCCTTTACCAACGGAGCCTGGGACTGCCCCAAGAGTCTACAGTTAAACCGGATGGTGGTGATTATATATATCACATATGCTTGATTTTATTGCATTTTTGTAAGTGCGTTTTTTACCCCCCTCTCTCCCCCTTCCCCCTCATTAAAACTTTTATACGCTATGGGCGTGCGCTCTCTCCTCTTTTTTCTTTTTTATATATATATATATATATATATATATATATATATATATAAAATATATATATGTAACGGGTATTCCCCCACCCAATTGCATATAGAGTGTATGTGAGGGGGAACCTATATGTTACCAGGTGTGGTGCTTTACCTGTTAGGCTCACAGGAGGGCTGAGCTTCCGCCACGGGGAACCTGGGGAAAGTATAATATGAGTAACCTCATACTCGTTGCAGCGCCTCCACCTGCGATGGCTCCCACCAGAGGGGGAGTGGTTCCTCGCAGGACAATATAAATCACTCAACACACAGTATGGATAACCACTAATGCCTTTACTAGTGTGACCGTACTCATGCATATCAATAAATCAACAGGTGTCCCTCCCAAGAGGAGACACTACTAATGCGTCTCGCAGGACGCTACCTGCACCTCCACCGGATGATCCCACCCAGTGTCCAGTAACCCCACACAGTATCACCCAACCCTCAAGTGAGATAGATATGTGTGACTGCGCAGCCACTATGTCCCGTGTGAATGTGATATGACTCATTGGTGCACTTGTTGATTGTTACCTGCCTGGCACTCCGGTGCCCGGGCCTGCCACGGAACTTCACAAAGGATCCTGATGTCGGCTGAACACAGGAACTACTGTCCGGGGCGATCCCACCCGGATGACTACAGGAACTACCGTCCGGGGCGATCCCACCCGGATGGCTGCGGCAGCAACAGCGAAGGTCTGCGCCCAAACCTCTGGACGGACGCGCAGCGTCTGCTGGGTCCCTAACTGACTCTGAATAGTAAGGGGCAGGGTCCCTAACCTGGGGCCTGTCCCTGACACAACTCACTCTACTGGGTGGCTCAGGGCTGTCTCGGGCCTAGGGGGCTGCTGGCCTAGTGCAGGGAGTCACTGACTCCTACACCCTACCTCCTTCCCCTGGCTGCTCCTGGCGCTGACTGACTTCTCCAAAACCCCGCGAAATGTATCTCTTTTCCCTGCAGGGCAATCCTCTAGCCCTATTGGTTACTCGGGGGCACCTGGTGCCTTTCCCCCTAAGCCTCCTGGGAATTGTAGTCCCATTGAGGCTATTTCTACATTGGGGCCGCGTGCGCGATTCTTCTGCGCATGCGTGACTCCCATAATGGCACCCCCCGCTAGCCGGTGCGTCGCCGAGCCTCCTACGGCTCGGATCGCTCCCTGCTCCGGCCCCCACCTTTGGGAACAGCCGGTGGGTCCGTCGCTGCCTCCGGTGGCACCCGCGACCGCGCTGACCCAAAGGAGGGGGGTCTCTGGGAGCCGGAGGGCACCGGGGCTACATATATATATATATACAGTGTTCGACAAATCACCCAAAAATCTACTCGCCCAACCAAAAAATCTACTCGCCACCTAGTCCCGCCCCCAACCCAGCCCTAGTCCCGCCCCCAACCCCGCTCCTAGTCCCGCCCCCAACCCTAGTCCCGCCCCCAACCCCGCTTTAAAATAAAATATATAAATAAAATACATTTAATAAATTCCTAGTCAGAACAACATTCATTTTTGACATAAATGTATTTATTGTATTACATTATACTACAATTAGGCCTTGTTACGTGTGTGTGTGCGTAAATTTCAGATCTAGAAATAAAAGCCAGATGTGAATGACTAGTTTCCTGAACCTCTTAACCAGTGTCTGGATGTCCCCGCTTCACAATATCTAAAGCAGTAATCCCGCCTGGGATCTTACCTGATCCGCAGTCCCACAATGTCCAGGTACCTCATTCCCGCGATGTTATACATTGGAGGGGATGTGTTCCCTACCTGTCTTCTGGGTTAGGGGGGATTCCGATATCTTCCGTGTGAAACTTGAGTCAGATCTGGAAGACAGCAGTATAGGTTATTTCGGTGTAGTATAGGGCAAGTAAGATATATAGGGTAAATAAGAGATCCAGAGTGTGGGGGGGTTAGAGAGAGAGAGGGAGAGAGAGAGTGGGGGGGAGAGAGAGAGAGAGTGTGTAGGGGGGGGGGAGAGAGAGTGTGTGGGGGGGAGAGAGAGAGAGTGTGGGGGGGAGAGAGAGAGAGTGTGGGGGGAGAAAGAGAGAGTGGGGGGAGAGAGAGAAGAGAGAGAGAGTGGGGGGAGAGAGAGAGTGGGGGGAGAGAAAGAGTGGGGGCAGAGAGAGAGAGTGGTGGCAGAGAGAGAGAGAGAGAGAGTGGGGGCAGAGAGAGAGAGAGAGGGGGCAGAGAGAGAGAGAGTGGGGGGGCGGGGAGAGAGAGAGAGTGGGGGGGAGAGAGAGAGAGGGGGGAGAGAGAGAGAGAGAGAGAGTGGGGGGAGAGAGAGAGAGAGAGTGGGGGGAGAGAGAGAGAGAGAGAGAGTGGGGGGAGAGAGAGTGGGGGGAGAGAGAGAGTGGGGGGAGAGAGAGAGAGAGTGGGGGGAGAGAGAGAGAGTGGGGGGAGAGAGAGGGTGTGGGGGAGAGAGAGAGGGTGTGGGGGAGAGAGAGGGTGTGGGGGAGAGAGAGAGGGTGTGGGGGGGAGAGAGGGTGTGGGGGAAAGAGAGAGTGTGGGGGGAGAGACACAGAGGGGAGAAACGGTGGGTGACACACACAGAGGGTGGGTGATACACAGAGAGAGGGTGACTGACTGACGGGGGGGTGACTGACAGGGGGGTGACTGACGGGGGGGTGACTGACTGGGGGGGTGACTGACTGGGGGGGTGACTGATTGGGGGGGTGGTGACTGATTGGGGGGGTGGTGACTGATTGGGGGGGTGCCTCTGGTGTCACACACATACACATGCTCCCATACACACATACACTTGCTCCCATACACATACACACATACACTTCCTCCCATACACATACACACATACACTTGCTCCCATACACATACACACATACACTTGCTCCCATACACTTGCTCCCATACATTTGCTCCCATACACATACACACATACACTTGCTCCCATACACTTGCTCCCATACACTTGCTCCCATACACATACACACATACACTTGCTCCCATACACATACACACATACACTTGCTCCCATACACATACACACATACACTTGCTCCCATACACATACACACATACACTTGCTCCCATACACATACACTTGCTCCCATACACTTGCTCACACACACTTGCTCACACACACACACACACACACACGGGAGGGGCGAAGGAAAGGCCGTGACCAGCACCACCACCACGCTCCTCCCCCACCCACCCGCGCCCATCTCCCGCTCGTGGGGGGGGGGGGGGCAGGCCGACACCACCCCCCCCCATACCTCACGCAGGCATATTGGAAGCTTTGCAGAGGCAGGGGGGGTGGGAGGCACGTGGCGAGGTATCCCCCAGGGGACAGTCAGCCCCGCAGTGGCCGCCACTACCCTGCTCCCCTCGCCGGCATGTCTTCACAGTGCGCGGCCAAGCAGCTTTGCAGACTGCTTCTTCCCCCCAGCCCGCGGCGGCATGAAGCTAGCTGGCGGGGAGGCGGCAGGGTAGGTGGGAGTCACGTGGTGAGGGCCGAGGGCCGAGCCCCCCCCCGCATGCCAACCGGGCTGCCAGCAGTGGGGACCTCCCGCCCCGGCCAGCGATCGGTGGATCGAGGGGGAAGGGGACAGGAGCAGGGGACAGGAGGAGGGGAAGGGGACAGGAGCAGGGGACAGGAGGAGGGGAAGGGGACAGGAGCAGGGGACAGGAGGAGGGGAAGGGGACAGGAGCAGGGGACAGGAGGAGGGGAAGGGGACAGGAGCAGGGGAATGGAGGAGGGGAAGGGGACGGGAGCAGAAGAAGGGGACAGGAGCAGGGGACAGGTGGAGGGGACAGGAGGAGGGGAAGGGGACAGGAGCAGGGGACGGGGACAGGAGGAGGGGACAGGAGAGCTGCCGCGGTGGGGAGTAGGGAGCCATGTAGGGACCAGGGGGATCGCATGGCGAGTACTTACTCTTGATGTCCGGGCAGAAAGAATGGCCAATCGTTGGGGGCGGCTCATATAGAGCCTGCCGCGTGCCCACAAAGCCTGGGAGCGCGCGCCAAACAGCAGTCAGGTAGGGAGTTTTTTTTTTTTTTAAGCGCGAGCAGGGAAATTTCAGCGCGAACGGGGGAAATTTAAAAAAAAACACGTGTGCTGCTTGGGCCAATGTTTACTCGCCTGGGGGTTAAATCCACCCGCCCCGGGCGAGTAAATGTATAGGATTGTCGAACACTGTATATATATATAATATATATATATATATATATATATATATATATATATATATATATACACAGATGTAGCCAGGTCCCCCCCCTCGCGCGCTCACCCCCCTTCCTTCTGTTCCGCGAGCCGCGCGTTGCTGGGGTTGCCGGGGACGCGAGCGGGCCGGTTGCCGGGGACGCGAGCGGGCCGGTTGCCGGGGACACGATCGGGCCGGTTGCCGAGGACGCGGTCGCGTTGCTGGGGCCGCGGCGGTACGGGAAGCAGGGCGCCGCCATGCCTAGTGCTGTTGCGCATGCGCAGATGCAGGAGACAGCGCGGGAGGCCCCCACACAGCTCACGCACACGCAAGGCGGGAAGGACAGCCCCCAGGGTGCACAGGGGCAGAGACACGTGACGCCAGGGAGCCAATCGGAAGGCTGGATTCCCCTGCTCCCAGTTAGATACATTTCGCGGGGTTTTGCAGCTAGGCAGGGACTCAGGATCCGGACCAGCTAGGGGTAAGAGGTGGATGCAGGGGTCAGTGACCCTCTGCATAGGCCAGCAGCCCCCAAGGTCCCAGTTAGGTCCTGAGCCACCTAATAGCTTGTGGAGCTTAGGGACAGGCCCTAGATAGGGACACTGCCCCATTATTTGGTCAAGTAGTCAGGGACACAGTGCTGACGCCGTGCGGCCCTGCGAGGTGGGTTCTGGGCTCAGAACACCACCAAAGACCCTAAGACTAGGAGAGACATTGTTCGCGCTGGACTTTCAACCCACGCGGTGTGGAGGACAACGTCGGATCGTGCGGATTGATATCGCGGTACCCGTGGCTGGAGCCCGGGCAGGTAACCTGCAACTCACGTGCACCAACCAGGCCTATCACCAGACATAGTGGCTGCGCAGTCACACATACACATGCACAGTGGTATTTGACTTTGGGGGTGCGAGACATTTGGGTGGGGGTTACTGGACACAGGGTGGGATCACTCTAGGGGAGGTTAGCGTCCGCCGTGACGCCTGAGGTGGTAGCGTCCGCCGTGACGCCTAGTGTGATTAGCGTCCGCCTTGACGCCTAGTGTGATTAGCGTCCGCCGTGACGCCAGAGGTGGTAGCGTCCGCCGTGACGCCCAGAGTGGTTAGCGTCCGCCGTGGCGCATGACGGTTGTGTTGATGTATGTAGATATAGTTGGTTATGCAGTAAAGCCAGTCCTGTTTTACATTCGTTCGCTTTGTGTGGTTGTTTCCTGTGAGGGCCTCCTCCCACTCCGTTGGGATCCCTCCCAGGTGGAGGCGTTGCACCTAGAGATGTATAAGATGTATGTACCCCAGGTTCCCCGTGGCGGAAGCTCAGCCCTCCTGTGAGCCAACAGGTAATGCACCCCACCTGCGTAACCTTGCATGTTCCTACACCTCCACAGTATTATCTGCGAGTGGGTGGGGGAACACCCGTTACATTTGGAGGCGCTGCTGAGATCAAGTCCTGGGGTGCCCTGTTCAATTTTTTTCTAAAATTGCCCGATTCCTATTTTTATCATGTCCGTGCCGTCACCGCAGGATGTCCATGCCTGGGCCTTAGCGCACCAAGTATCCCCAAGACGTGCGGTTGCAGTGACCGGGGTAGCACTGGATACAGACTTATCTACAGTGCGCACGCAAGTAAGAAGTTGCCCGGGGTTGGCCACCGCCCGGGTGATAGACTATAAACTGGATGTTGCTGGCCGGGGGATCACCTGTCTCCTGTACACCATGAGTGACATATGCTTCGAAACGGCCCCCCATGTATTAAACCTACCCGAGCCCTCCGCAGAGGACTGCCGCATGATCTACGCTGACTCTCAATCTCCTGAAGAAGCGTCCACTAGTACTGGATTACACCCGAGCCAACGAGTGACCAGCACGCCTCACCGGGTAGACCCCCCTAGGGTCTCTTTCACCCCAAGCGGATTAGGAGGTATCGCCAGCTGGGCAGGGAGCCCGCTCATCCCACCCAACCCTGATCAACGGCCTGGCAGGACCCCAACCATGTCTAGCGTAGGAACTGGGAGCAGTAGTCAGGCCCTTAGTGGGAATCTTGACGTGAACACGATAGCCTCCCAACTAGTAGAAGCTGTAACCATTTCGACGCAAGCACAGAGCTACCGGAAACTCAAGGCCTTCTCTGGGATTCTGCCGACGCCCACGGGAGAAGAGGGGATCGAGGCATGGAGGGACCATACGCTTCAAATCATAGAGGAGTGGTCGTGTTCCGAAGCCAGCAAGAGGCAAAGACTGGTCGAGTGCCTTCGAGGCCCCGCTGCTCGGTTAGTGCGGGCGCACCGGAGCGTAGAAGGAGAAGTTACTGCCCAGGAACTAGTGGAAATGCTAATTAAATCCTTTGCCAGAAAAGACGACGAAGATGAGCTACTGGCTCAATTCAAAGCCCTCCGACAACGTGAAGGACAAGATTTATCTGCCTTCGTTTGTGACCTACAGCTGTCCCTGGGCACCCTCCTGGACAAGCATATCATTTCCGCGGCCGAAGCGGACCGATACCGGTTCAAACAGCTACTCAAGGGGTCGTTGCCTGACCACAACATAGCTATAATGATGCGGGCCGCCCCGGTCGCGGCAGTATCCCCTAAATATGGGGAACTAATGGATTACATAAGAGACCATGAAGTGCAGCGCCATTTCCATGAATCAAAGAAACCCAAAACTACCCCCAAAACTACCCCCAAGAATGACCCTGTGGTCCCCTCGGCCACAAAGAGTAAGAAACCTGCCACACCAGAGGAGGAAGCGACCCCCAAGTCGTCTGTTCGGGAAAGTCATAGTTCTGAGCGGTCCTCATCCACGTATAAGGGTCGTCCGGACCGCCGTGAGGTATCTTGCTACAACTGCGGGAAGAAGGGCCACATCTCGTACTATTGTCCGGAGAAGGAGGACCCACCGGAAGAAAAACCTCCCAACAGAAGAAGCACAGCCCGATCGATGGTGTGCCGCGCCCAGACTGTCGAGCCTGATGTGAACACCCCTCAGGGAACCACGGATTCCCCTGCTGACGCTGGCCCCAGTGGGGACGCCTCACCCGGTGAAGCTTGCAGTCAAGTGGGCCCCGCGGCCATCGTACCCATGGTAATAGAAGGGATATACGCCTCGGCTCTATTGGACACCGGGTCACAAGTGACCATAATATATCACAAGTTCTATGACCAGCACCTTCAACACTGCCCTCTGAGGCCGGCCGAACATATGAAGGTCAGGGGATTGAGTAATGAAGACTACCCCATCGATGGGATTGCAAGGGTCCAGCTGGACATACTCCAACTGAACACCGGCAAGAAGCACCCTATGCAGGTAGCGGCCATGGTATGCCCGGAGCCCCACGACCATTGCAAATACCCCATCATCCTGGGAACCAATGCGGACATAGTGCAAGCTATAATCTGAGCTTACTTGAAAGAGACCAACGAGCTGCCGCTGGCCGATTCGCTCCTAGACCCCGTCTTACGAGAGGAGTGCCATCGGGTATATGCCTTGGGGACCTCTACAATCGTCAACGAGGACTGACAACCATATTACCAGGGGGAGTGCAAAAGATGGCCGTCTGGTGTTGTTATCCTGACCGAGACCAGAACGACCAACTGTTCTCGCTGGAGAGTGAGCCTGAAGAAGAAGAGGTTCAGCGAGGGTATAGAGTACTACCCGAAGTGAGGGAATGGACGGCTAAGATCCCTATTCGAACCCACGTGTATGTGCAGAATCTCTCCCCCTTTCCGATGGAGTTTGATGTTGACCAGAAGTTGGGATGCATATATCCGGTCAGCCCGGTGGGAGCCACGCCTCAGGTGAAGGCGGCGGCCGCGCACGAGCGGATAGTCGATCTGGACTTCAATTTCGGCGAGTCGACACTGTCTACAGAGTGGAAAGAGCGGTTGACCACCCAGTTGCTGCAACGACGACATGTGTTCTCCACGAGCGAGATGGATGTGGGGTGCAGCCGCAGTGCGCAACATACCATTCGGATGAGTGATGCCACTCCGTTCCGGGAACGTTCTCGTCGCCTTGCCCCTCTGGATGTGGACGATGTGAGGAACGCCATACAAGACATGGAAACCGCTGGGATTGTGACGGAATCACGAGGACCTTACGCGTCGCCCATAGTGGTGGTGCGGAAAAAGAACGGGTCCGTACGACTGTGCATCGACTACCGAACACTGAACAATCGCACGATCCCGGATCAATACAACCTTCCGCGCATTGAAGAGATCCTGAACGCGCTGAATGGAAGTCAATGGTTTAGCGTGCTTGACCTCCGATCAGGGTACTATCAGGTGCCCATGACGCCGGAAGACCAGGAGAAAACAGCTTTCGTCTGCCCCCTGGGATTCTATCAATTCACCCGTATGCCCCAAGGTATATGTGGGGCGCCTGCTACGTTCCAAAGGTTGATGGAAAAGACCATCGGAGACATGATTCCCCGGGAGTGTCTGGTTTACCTGGACGACATCATTGTCTTCGGGAAGACCTTAGAAGAACACGAGGAGAGGCTGTTGAAGGTGATAGATCGTCTTGGCCAAGAAGGGTTGAAGCTATCACTCGACAAGTGTAGGTTTTGTCACACCTCGGTGACCTACGTGGGACACATCGTGTCTGCCCAGGGGATTGCTACTGATCCAGCCAAGGTAGAAGCTGTGGTGAACTGGCCGCGTCCCGATAATGTCACGGAACTGCGGTCCTTCCTCGGTTTCTGTGGGTATTACCGTCGGTTCGTGGAAGGGTACTCTAGTCGAGCTAAACCCCTGAACAATTTGCTGAAAATATACCCTGGAGAAAGGCCACGTCGGCCCGTCAACCGTTTGGCGATAAATGGACGCCGGAGTGTGAACGGGCCTTCCTGAACTTGAAGAAAAGTCTGACTGAGGCACCAGTGCTCGCATATGCTGACCCAGAACAACCATATGTCCTGCATGTGGATGCCAGTCTTAATGGACTGGGTGCTGTCCTGCATCAGAAGCACCCCGAAGG
This sequence comes from Ascaphus truei, assembly GCF_040206685.1. Taxonomy (NCBI): domain Eukaryota; kingdom Metazoa; phylum Chordata; class Amphibia; order Anura; family Ascaphidae; genus Ascaphus; species Ascaphus truei. Next base: position 52,482,832 of record NC_134483.1, on the reverse strand, counting down.
TCTTCGGCCTGTAGCCTACGTCAGCCGCAGTCTGACACCCAGTGAGCAGAGATACCCCGTCCACAAGTTGGAGTTTCTGTCTCTCAAGTGGGCGATCACCGAGAAGCTCCACGATTACTTGTACGGTGTCACCTTCGAGGTAAGGACGGATAACAATCCCCTCACGTACATCAATACGTCGGCCAAATTAGATGCAGCCGGCCACAGATGGCAGGCCGCCCTCAGTAACTACCGCTTCTCCTTGAAGTATAAGCCGGGGCCATTGAATATTGGGGCGGACGCCCTCTCCCGAAGGCCAGGACTACTCGCTACCCCCGATGACGAGGAATGGGAAGAACTTCCCGGCCCCGGAGTGCGGGCTATGTGTAACACTGCAGTCATAGTTAATGACCAAGTGGCCTTCTCCGAGTTACGAGTGGCCGACTCCTTGGGATGCCAGTCGCAGGCTGTCCCCGCCGCCTACTGCGACCCAAAAGGGATGCACCTCACGCATGACAAGGTGTTCCGGTGGAAAGATCTGGTAGACTACCAAATTCGAGATCCGGTCGCTAGTATCATCCGGCACGCCGTTGAAAAGAGGAACCCAGCCCTTCTGAAACGTGCGCCCAATGACTTGGTGGCCTTGCTCATGCGAGAATGAGACAAATTTGAAATGGACAATGGCTTGCTCTATCGGGTGGTGCAATACCACAACCACCCGGATAGGAGACAACTAGTCCTACCTAAGAACTTACAATACCTGGTGTTGAAGTCCCTACACGATGAACACGGGCATCTCGGTGTAGAGAAGACTTTTGGGCTAGTCCGAGACCGGTTCTTCTGGCCCAAGATGCGGGAAGAGGTGGAACAACACTGCCGCCGTTGTGCCCGGTGCGTTCAACGCAAGACGTTGCCTACCAGAGCAGCTCCCATGGCCCATCTGAAGAGTTCTGGTCCAATGGACTTGGTGTGTATGGACTTTTTATGTATCGAACCGGATAGCCGAGGTATCAGTAACGTGCTGGTCATCACGGACCATTACACCCGATATGCCCAGGCCTTCCCCACAAAAGACCAGAAGGCTATCACGGTCGCGAAAGTTCTATGGGAAAAGTTCTTCGTTCATTACGGTCTTCCAAACCGACTCCACTCCGACCAAGGGCGAGATTTTGAGAGTACTCTGATCCGAGAATTACTTAAAATGCTGAACGTCGCCAAATCCCGGACGACTCCGTACCACCCCGAAGGAGATGCTTTGCCTGAACGATTCAACAGGACCCTGTTGGACATGCTTGGAACTCTGAAGGGAACGCAGAAAACAGAATGGAGTCGTCACGTAGAAACGTTGGTACACGCGTACAACTGTACTCGCCATGAGTCCACTGGGTTCTCCCCGTACTTCCTCATGTTTGGGCGGGAGGCAAGACTCCCCGTAGATGTGCGTCTTCGAGTCTCAACGGATGGGGTACACAATGCTACCCATTTCAAGTATGTGCAACGGCTAAAGGACAGTTTGCAGCGAGCTTACCAACAGGCTGAGAAGTCTACAGCTAAACTGAATGCTGGCAATAAGAGACGATACGACAACAAAGTCAAGTATCGAGAGTTACGTCCAGGGACGCTGTGTTACTTCGTAATTTGGGCGTCCCCGGAAAACATAAACTGGCAGACCGGTGGAGAGATGGCGTATATGAGGTAGAGTCACAGATGCCCGGCCTCCCGGTCTATCGCATCAAAGACACAGACGGCCGGGTAAAGGTTTGGCATCGTAATCACCTTCTCCCTATCCCCCAAGTGGGAGACGAAGAAGAAGAAATACAGGCCACACCGCTCAACGGTGAGTCCGATCTATCAGAGGTGGGTCAAGAGACTGTAAATAACGAGACCCACTCTGAAACTCCGGGAGACCCTATGGAAGGACCCTCACAAAGGGACCATCCCGCAGGAGGGGCATCTCCTGAAGGAGTTACGGGTAAGGGGCCCCATAGGCCAATGCCTACTAAGGTGGCACCAACAGGCCAGCCTTTGGATCCACAGAGCCCGTGCTTTGTGCCTAACAGAGACTGTTCAGAGACATATCTCCCCTCAAGGGAAGAGGCTGAGCCTCAGGACTGTACTTATTACTCCCCAGAGGGAGTTGCTGAAGAACAACTCCATAGGAGCCAAAGGGTCAGGTACCCTCCAACTCGGGTAACCTATGATCAGATGGGGGCACCCCATTATGAGGCTCAGCAGTGTTCTCGGAGTAAGATACAGTCTGTGATTGTGATGCTCAACGAATTATGCAATCTCGTTTAGAGTTACCTGTGCTAAGTTGTATATTTTGATGCATTTTTATTATATAATTTCTGTACGGTTTGAGTTATTTATCCCAAGCGAGGTCGTTGGGGTTTTTCACCAGGGGGAGGATGTAGCCAGGTCCCCCCCCTCGCGCGCTTACCCCCCTTCCTTCTGTTCCGCGAGCCGCGCGTTGCTGGGGTTGCCGGGGACGCGAGCGGGCCGGTTGCCGGGGACGCGAGCGGGCCGGTTGCCGGGGACGCGATCGGGCCGGTTGCCGAGGACGCGGTCGCGTTGCTGGGGCCGCGGCGGTACGGGAAGCAGGGCGCCGCCATGCCTAGTGCTGTTGCGCATGCGCAGATGCAGGAGACAGCGCGGGAGGCCCCCACACAGCTCACGCACACGCAAGGCGGGAAGGACAGCCCCCAGGGTGCACAGGGGCAGAGACACGTGACGCCAGGGAGCCAATCGGAAGGCTGGATTCCCCTGCTCCCAGTTAGATACATTTCGCGGGGTTTTGCAGCTAGGCAGGGACTCAGGATCCGGACCAGCTAGGGGTAAGAGGTGGATGCAGGGGTCAGTGACCCTCTGCATAGGCCAGCAGCCCCCAAGGTCCCAGTTAGGTCCTGGGCCACCTAATAGCTTGTGGAGCTTAGGGACAGGCCCTAGATAGGGACACTGCCCCATTATTTGGTCAAGTAGTCAGGGACACAGTGCTGACGCCGTGTGGCCCTGCGAGGTGGGTTCTGGGCTCAGAACACCACCAAAGACCCTAAGACTAGGAGAGACATTGTTCGCGCTGGACTTTCAACCCACGCGGTGTGGAGGACAACGTCGGATCGTGCGGATTGATATCGCGGTACCCGTGGCTGGAGCCCGGGCAGGTAACCTGCAACTCACGTGCACCAACCAGGCCTATCACCAGACATAGTGGCTGCGCAGTCACACATACACATGCACAGTGGTATTTGACTTTGGGGGTGCGAGACATTTGGGTGGGGGTTACTGGACACAGGGTGGGATCACTCTAGGGGAGGTTAGCGTCCGCCGTGACGCCTGAGGTGGTAGCGTCCGCCGTGACGCCTAGTGTGATTAGCGTCCGCCGTGACGCCTAGTGTGATTAGCGTCCGCCGTGACGCCAGAGGTGGTAGCGTCCGCCGTGACGCCCAGAGTGGTTAGCGTCCGCCGTGGCGCATGACGGTTGTGTTGATGTATGTAGATATAGTTGGTTATGCAGTAAAGCCAGTCCTGTTTTACATTCGTTCGCTTTGTGTGGTTGTTTCCTGTGAGGGCCTCCTCCCACTCCGTTGGGATCCCTCCCAGGTGGAGGCGTTGCACCTAGAGATGTATAAGATGTATGTACCCCAGGTTCCCCGTGGCGGAAGCTCAGCCCTCCTGTGAGCCAACAGGTAATGCACCACACCTGCGTAACCTTGCATGTTCCTACACCTCCACAGTATTATCTGCGAGTGGGTGGGGGAACACCCGTTACACATATATATACATATATATAAAAAAGATAATAATATGCAATCCCTGGAGATAGTGCTGCTCCTGAATAAAACTCAATCCAAGTCCAAAGTAGAATAGCGACACAGATTTCGGAGCGCAAATAAATCCAAGGACATCGAACACACACACACACACACACACAAACACACACACAAACACACACACACACACCATTTTAGAAAATATTTTAAACACAAAGGAAATGTACAAAAATTTAAACTTTTTATTTATAGCATGTTCATATACATTTGTTGTAATTAATATATATTGCTTGGAGAAAAATAAACTTGAAAAGGTTCCTTTTAAACTGCTGTATAATTAAGATGCATATTGTTTCAAAACGGCTTATGTAAAGTAGTTTTAGATGCTAATTACATTCTTTGCGTATTTTGTAGACAATGTAAGGTGTTCTGTAAATCTCATACTATTTACACAATTCACCAAAGTAACATTACATAATGAAAGTACATGAAAGTAGTGGACGGCAATATTATAAAGCTACTACTCATGAAACACAATGCAGCTGAGGTCCTGTCTTGCAGCATATGCACCATTATGTGCTAATCAAACAGAAGTTTTTCAAGCAGCAATCTCCCCCTCACCCCCCACCCCAATAAAGCAGCAATCTCCCTCTCCCCACCAACCCAATAAAGCAGCAATCTCCCCCTCCCCCCCCCCCAAAAAAAAAACCCCTCCAAATTTTTTTAAATTTTTTTTTTTTAAATCATACCTGAATTATGGTGTCTTCCGGAGCTAAACTGCGGCACTGAATTGATTGTCAAGATATTTCATTTTTTACTTTTGTCAGTACTTGAAAGGAAACATAGATTGACAAAGCTCTGTTAACTCACTTTACATAAAGCTCTGTTAACTCACTTTACATGATGTTAACCTAACTTGACATCACGTTGAGACTAGCAATGTAACTATAAAGGGACAATAACATAACGTATAGCATTATCGATAATAGATGTTGGTGGTAATGACATGCAAATGATACACAGATGAGCCCTTATCATATCATTGCATCTTCACTGAAGTCTGTTAAGGCTAACAGAGGGTCTTAACACCACATTAGTTAGGTCATACAGTAGCTAAACTGGCACCAAGCCCATACAGACCATGAAATAGGGCTTTTATAGGTTCTGCAGGGTGTCATAGCACAGTTAGATGGAATCAGACCTGCAACGTCTCCAGTAATGCCATGTTATTCTGGGATTATTACTTAATTAACGAGACATTAATTTAGTACTAATAAGATGTAGAACAGTCATTGTTTTTGCATATAATTAGCTTTGGGAATATGTATGAACTTCGGGGAACATACATTGATGTCTGTTACTGTTTCAGGTAACGCCACGCAATGAGCCCTGGTTTAATGGAGCTCTGTAGATGTAGCCCAAAGAGGGTCACTTAAGTCACAAAATCGGAAGCTACAATATGATCTCACGGCGTCTTATTCCTACTGGCGCCCAGAGTGAGTTTGACCCCAGCGGAATTTAAAAATGTTACATCTTCTAATCTGGAGGGATCCCATAGCTAGGAGTGCCACTGTTCAGCTCCATTTCAAATAAGGTAACATATATATATATATATATATATATATATATATAATATATATATATATATAAATATATATATATACAGTGCTTGACAAATCACCCAAAAATCTACTCGCCGAACAAAGAAATCTACTCGCCACCTAGTCCCGCCCCTAGTCCCGCCCCTAGTCCCGCCCCTAGTCCCGCATTTAAAAAAAACCCTAAATGAAATAAATTGAATAAATTTCTAGTAAGAACATTCGTTTTTGACATAAGTTTATTTATTGTATTACATTATACTACAATTAGTCCTGGTTACGTGTGTGTGTGTGTGTGTGTGTGTGTGTGTGTGTGTGTGTGTGTGTGTGTGTGTGTGTGTGTGTGTGTATAAATGTCGAATCTAGAAAAAAAAGCCAGGTGTGAATGACTAGTTTCCTGCACCCCTTAACTAGTGCCTGGACGTCCCCGCTTCACAATATTTAAAGCAGCAATCCCGCCTGGGATCTTACCTGATCCGCAGTCCCTCAATGTCCAGGTACCCTCATTCCCACAATGTTATACATTGGAGGGGATGTGTTCCCTACCTGTCTTCTGGGTTAGGGGGGGTTCCGATGTCTTCCGTGTGAAGCTTGAGTCAGATCTGGAAGAAAGCAGTATAGGTTATTTCGGTGTAGTATAGGGCAGTTAAGATATACAGGGTAAATAAAATATCCAGATTGTGAGACAGAGAGAGGGTGAGAGAGATGGTGAGACGGAGAGAGGGTGAGAGAGAGGGTGAGAGAGAGAAGGTGAGAGAGACGGAGAGAGAGAAGGTGAAAGACGGAGAGAGAAGGTGAGAGAGACGGAGAGAGAGAAGGTGAGAGAGACGGAGAGAGGGTGAGAGAGACGGAGAGAGGGTGAGAGAGACGGAGAGAGGGTGAGAGAGACGGAGAGAGGGTGAGAGAGACGGAGAGAGGGTGAGAGAGAGGGCGAGAGAGACGGAGAGAGGGTGAGAGAGACGGAGAGAGGGTGAGAGAGACGGAGAGAGGGTGAGAGAGACGGAGAGAGGGTGAGAGAGACAGAGAGAGGGTGAGAAAGAGACAGAGAGAGGGTGGGAGAGAGATGTAGAGAGGGTGTGAGAGAGACGGAGAGAGGGTGAGAGAGAGGGTGACGGGGTGAGAGAGGGGCTGAGAGAGGGGCTGAGAGAGGGGGTGATAGAGGGGTTGAGAGAGACGGAGAGAGGGTGAGAGAGAGACGGAGAGAGGGTGAGAGAGACACGGAGAGAGGGTGAGAGAGACACGGAGAGAGGGTGAGAGAGAGGGTGAGAGAGACGGACAGAAGGTGAGAGACAGAGAGAGGGTGACTGTGGGGGTTGGGGTGACTGGGTGGGGTGATTGGGGTGTGGGGTGATTGGGGGGTAGGGTGATTGGGGGGCTGGGGTGACTGACTGGGTGTTTGGGTGGGGTGACGGGGTGGGGTTATTGGGGGGTTGGGGTGACGGGGTGTCTGACTGGGTGGGGATTACTGACTGACTGGGTGGGGTGACTGGGTGACTGGGCACAGGGCAGGGGGGTGGGATGACTGACTATGACTGACTGGGTGGGGGGGGATGACTGACTGGGTGGGGGGATGAATCACTGGGTGTGGGGGGATGACTGACTGGGTGGGGGCATGACTGAGTGGGTGGGGGGATGACTGACTGGGTGGGGGGATGACTGACTGGGTGGGGGGTTGACTGACTGGGTGGGGGGATGACTGACTTGGTGGGGGGATGACTGATTGGGTGGCGTGGGGGGGTACTTCTGGTGTCCTACATGTTCTCTCTCTCTCTCTCACACACACACACACTCTCTCATACCCATAAACACACTCTCTCATACACACACACACACACACACACACACTCTCCTACCCATACACATACACACACACACACACACAAACTCTCCTACCCATACACACACACACACACACTCTCCTACCCATACCCATACACACACACTCACACACACACACACACACACACACACACACACACACACACACACACACACACACACACACACACACACACACACACACACACACACACACACACACACACTCTCCTACCCATACACACACACATACACACACACTCTCCTACCCATACACACACACATACACACACACACTCTCCTACCCATACACACACACACACACACACATACACACACACACACTCTCCTACCCATACACACACATACACACACACACACACACTCTCCTACCCATACACACACACATACACACACACACACACACTCTCCTACCCATACACACACACACACACACACATACACACACACACACACACACTCTCCTACCCATACACACACACATACACACTCTCCTACCCATACACACACACACACACACATACACACACACACTCTCCTACCCATACACACACACATACACACACACACACACGGGATGGGACGGGGAAACACCCCGCTACTACCTGCCGCCCCGCGCGGGCAGCGGGAGCGAGGGGAGGAGGGGGTGTAAGAGAAACACCCGAGCCGCGCGGGCAGCGGGAGGGGGGTGAAACACCCGAGCCGCGCGGACAGAGGGAGGGGGGTGAAACACCCGAGCCGCGCGGACAGAAGGAGGGGGGTGAAACACCCGAGCCGCGCAGGCAGAAGGAGGGGGGTGAAGCACCCGAGCCACGCGGGAGGGGGGTGAAGCACCCGAGCCGCGCGGGCAGCAGGAGGGGGGTGAAGCACCCGAGCCGCGCGGGCAGCAGGAGGGGGGTGAAGCACCCGAGCCGCGCGGGCAGCGGGAGGGGGGTGAAACACCCGAGCCGCGCGGGCAGAAGGAGGGGGGTGAAACACCCGAGCCGCGCGGGCAGAGGGAGGGGGGTGAAACACCCGAGCCGCGCGGCAGAAGGAGGGGGGTGAAACACCCAAGCCGCGGGGGCAGAGGGAGGGGGGTGAAACACCCGAGCCGTGCGGCAGAAGGAGGGGGGTGAAACACCCGAGCCGCGCAGGCAGCGGGAGGGGGGTGAAGCACCCGAGCCGCGCGGGCAGCGGGAGGGGGGTGAAACACCCGAGCCGCTCGGGCAGAGGGAGGGAGGGAGGGGGAAGAGAAAGACATGAGCCGCGCGGGCAGCGGGAGCGCCGAAGGGAGGGGGGAGAAACACTTCTGCTACCTCCCGCGCGGGCAGCGGGAGCGCCGGGGACCGGATGTATCAGTATAAATATTTATTAAAGGCATTAAATTCCCCACACCTCAAGCATGTGTCCACAATCCTCTCCATGACCGGATCAGTGCAGGTCTTGTAAGTAGGAGGTGACACAATTATACAGGAGGATATATAGGAAGAGGAGGAGCAGCAGACGCGCGCGCACCCCCAACCCCCCCCCCCCTCCCCATTACTTACCCGTGCAGAGAAGGAAGGGCGGTTTGAAGTCCTGGCAACTCCAAGCTGCGTCACAGCCAGAGGGATTTTTTTTTTTTCCGAGCAGGGGATTTTGTTTTTGCAGAGCAGGAGAAAAGCTACTGGCCACGAGCCAATATCCGATCGCAGCTGGCGAGTTGGCGACCGGGTTTGTCGAGCACTGTATATATATATATATATAGTCAGATAAGGCAGTTGGCACTCCAATAGGTGCTGGTAAGCCACAGGTGCACGTCCCATATAGAGAATGTAGTTATACGTTACCGTTCCAAGGATTGGTAAACAAGAGACAGCACTCAATGTTGAAAATCAAAGTGTATTAGTGAAAGCAAAAATACATCCAGAAACCCAACGTTTCAGTCCTACAGAATGGGACCTTCCTCAGGGGGATACATTTTGTATCCCCCTGAGGAAGGTCCCATTCTGTAGGACCGAAACGTTGGGTTTCTGGATGTATTTTTGCTTTCACTAATACACTTTGATTTTCAACATTGAGTGCTGTCTCTTGTTTACCAATCCTTGGAACGGTAACGTATAACTATATATATATATACACACAGATTTATATATATACAATATATATATAAAAAGAAGGAAAAAAAAGTGCAGCATGGATTGGTGCTTTAAATAAGCCCTAATGTAAATACAATCATAGTTCTAGTTATAAAAATATAAAAATATATTTGAATTCAACTGATAAAAAGGGTAACCATACACTGTTTAATTTAATTAAGCAATTCAGTCTTAAGTACTGTATGTAATGTGTTGGCAATGAAAGCTCATGTTTGTGGGTTCATTTCCATGCAGACATAGTGTAATTCCATTAAAAAATATATATATATATATATATATATATATATGTGTGTTAATAACAAGGGTTGCACAACGCACTCACACATTTGTAACTAAAAAAGCATGGATTAGAGTTCACCCGGCTGACAGGCAACTGCGACCTGGTCTTCACTCCTCGGTATTCACCGGTGCCCCGGACCTGAACAGCTGGTCCTCTGGTGTAGGAATTACACTATGTCTGCCCTTTGCGATTTCTCTTTCCATATCGAATGTTAACTACCAATCAAGAAGAGAGGATCCCAGCAGCCAATCCATGTGACGTGTTGGATTTGCAGTTACACGCTTGAACTAACTACCCTCCTGTGAGTTTATTCATTGAAGTGGGCACTATCCCTCTTCTATACAGATTACACTATGTTGTGTTGTTTTTGTCCCCTTTGTGCTATATGTACTGTATGTGTATAGTTGTTCTGTTAATGCTTCATCAGTCAACAGCTTATGTAATTGATTAACTGTGCTTTTGATCAATGGTAAGATAAGATGATAATGATAAGAGTAAAAAATATATGTATCTTTATAATACATGCACTTTGTAATTGGGTTACATTAACACATGCAACATATTTATGTATATGTAATACTAGGAAGATATTGGATTCATGTTAGAACATGAACAATAAAATACATAGGTTATTATATGAACAATGACATCCATATGTTATTGTATGAATGATATACATAGGTTATTATACGAACAATGACATACTTATGTTATTATATGAATAATGACATACATAGGTTATTATATGAACAATTACATACATATGTTATTATATGAATAATTACATACATAGGTTATTATATGAATACATACATATGTTATTATATGAATAATTACATACATAGGTTATTATATGAATAATGACATACATAGGTTATTATATGAATGACATACATAGGTTATTATATGAACAATGACATACATAGGTTATTATATGAACAATGACATACATAGGTTATTATATGAATAGTGACATACATAGGTTATTATATGAACAATGACATACATAGGTTATTACTGTATATGAATAATGACATATGTCGCTAATGATTTCAGGTAACTTAATTCTTAACGCTTGCACTCTTTCATTTCATTTTGAAAGCATAAGCCTTCATCCATCGACCCAGTTATATTCTTGGGACAATCTTTAACCTGTACCTTCCCAGGACTTTCTTGAAAACGAGAAGCATATCTACGTATATGTTTGCCAGTTAATTATCTTAAAAGAACATAAAAACATGCACGTGGGTTAATCTTTCAGGCATCCATGTTACAATATGAATAAACTAGCATACGTTTCCATATTTCTAATATTACATTATACACAGATTCATTCATTAATTAAATCTCCATAATAACGAGAAAGATAGGGTCTCAGAGTCCCACATTGTGAGGTGTGAGGTCAAAAAAAGGGCTGCTATGAAATACGATTACGGTTGCACCCTGCGTATTTTTTTCCTTTCTGATCCACTGCCATCGGTGTCTGTCAAATATGGTTTCCTGCGACAGCACAGGAACGCCACATTACACCACAATAAAGCCACATGACATTAGTGAACTTCTCCTTACATTAGGGGTCCACCAGTTGACATTAATATCAGGTCACCCAGTGCTTCCCCACCGCCCCTCTATGGTCAGAGAGGGAGGGAAATGCTGTGTCAAGTAATACGTTTGGAGATATTTTAGACCCATTTTACAGCAATGCTCGGTGTCTTAAATGCTGACATTGTAATGTAAGCTTCTTCTCGACATAATGCTTTAATTCCATTGTTCGTCTGTTTTACTGTGTTGGAGTACATAGCGAGTGAGTTTTCCAGTCTGGAACAGGAAATTAATGTGGAAGTACCATTTGGTGGATTACAGCTGATAAAGCCACAAGGCAGTGTTGCAGCATTGGAGATTCTATCTTGATTTGCAAATACAGCATGCGTGTTTAATCCATTAGCAGTCATGTGATCAGAGGGGTCGCTATGTTGTACATTGTGACTGTCCCAAGAAGAGAATACTCCATGAGTTACAGCTGGTAGTGAGTTCATATGGCCCGTGGCAAAAGGCATATTCTTTTCCAATATGTTTTCTCCCGTTTCTGATTTTTGAAATTCTGCAGCATCAGCTGGAGGTGGATTGAAAACATCTTCTGTGGATTCTTTTACTTTAATATCATCTACTGTATTAATCTGAATATTCTCATAATGGTCGGGGTTGAAATTTATGTGGAGACCCTAAATGACAAAGAACACAAATCATTGTAAAGCAAATTAGAAGTAGGCAAATATTGCACCTAATTACTAGAAAGATAGAGCCCTGTTAGCTACTTGGGGGCAGATCCTCAGTAGTCTGTTAATGACTTAACAAGATGTTAACTCCAGTTAATGTCTCATTAAGTGCTAACAGGGTTTTTCAAAGCTCACTAACGAGCTGTTAAGTGCCATCTCAAAGCTAAGATGATATGCAAAACAGGTGTGGATCATCTCAACGCATATACACAGCAGTCCCTTAAAGTTAACGCAGGATTTAACACATTGTTTTCCTGTCATGGATTGACAGGTAGCAGAACATTCTTTGGCTTTGTCCAGGGTTCTGAAGAGAGTCAAAGTGAATACCCTGGAGTAAGCCAAAAAATGTGCCCAAGACCTGTGTATTAACACCTTGGAAGCCTTAGTGACAACGAAGGCATGCATTATGCATGCCTTCATTGGTCACTAAGGTAACCAAGGGGTTAATACAAATAGCCTAACTACCGTACTACCCATTGTATGTCAAAGCAGTATAACCACTATGGCCTACAAGAGGTTAACCCCCCTCCCCCCCGGGTTGCCTAACCTCCCTCTCAGGGGAAGCTAAACCCATAACCACACCTACCCCCCAACAAACCTAATCCGCCCCCCACCCCCCGTACGATTACTTTTATGTTTTTTTTGTTCGTCTAGGATTTGTTTTTATGAGTTTTTTATGGTTGGGCATCGGCCCTTTATTGGATTATTTCCATGGGGCTCCCGCCCCGAAGATGAGGAGGATGCCTTTATACCTGCTGGGGTAAGTAATACAAAAAAAACATAATGGTCAGCATTAATTGTCAATGTGGCTATGTATCCAGGCCCCCACAGGGGATAGATCTATTTTAATGTATCTATTTTAATGTATCTATTTTAATGTATCTATTTTAATTTATCTATGATCTTCAATAGGCAAAAGCCCCAAAAGCCACATTTGGCTAATAGGGCTTTTTTATCCATTAGTCTTGCGGGAAGGGAGCGTTATGGGGGTAGGTGCGACCGGCAAAGGAGGTTACGACGAAGAGGGATGTTAGGTCAGCCTGGGGGTTATGGGGGAACGGTGTGTTTGTGTATTAACCCCTTGTATGCAATAGTGGTTGTACCGCTATGACATACGATGGGTAGTAAGGTAGTTAGGCTATTTGTATTAACCCCTTGGTTACCTTAGTGGCTATGAAGGCATGAATAATGTATGGCCTCCAAGGGCTTTATAAAATATTGTTATTGGGAGGGCAGATGTCAGGTATGTATTGGATTGTAAGATATACCTGGCATCTTTTTTTTCCCCACTATAGCATCTTCATTAGCATACAGTATGGCTAATGCGGCAGCCTTTTCCCAGCTAGCTAATGACGTGTTAGCCTTATGCAAATGAACGGCATAACGTCCATTGTTTTTGCATATATTTAGCTTTGTGGATGCCCGTCAACCTCATTACAGCTAACGGACGTTACTTATTTAGGTAATGTCACGTTATTAGCCCATATTTAACTGAGCTCTGTGTATCTACCCACTAGAGCACCTTTGGAAGATATAAAACTTCACTTTTAATGCTTCCTCTTAATCAAATACATTTACAAATCTCAAAGAGTTTTCTTAGCTGTGTTGAGGGTTTAAATGCTGATATACTAGCATATTGTATTGTAACTACAAACCTTTTATATCGTGCAGTCATACTAACGTCATTGGCACGACACTATGGAGTCACTGATTGCTACTGTATGTCTGCAGACCTCGCCTCTGTGCCACATAGTATTATTAGATGAAGGTTTACGGGCAGCGATTTGTAGTTTGTGTAAAAGGGTGTTCTTCATTTTTACAGGATTATCAGATTACTTCTCGTATTTTAATTGCTGCCTTTTTCATCTCAAAGTAATGGACACATTCAATGTGTTAAGTGTACTTTTAAAAAGATATTTGCCTGCAGTAGAGAGCAGGATAGAAAGCACAACGGGATTTGCAGCTAAGAGCAAAGGAGAAGAATGTTCAGAATTGCAAGTTGGAAAGTCAAGAGAAGCAGCAGAGCATGAGGAGTATTGTGAATAGCAATGTGCAAAATATTTGCTGGAGTTTGCAAACCAGGCAAAGTGTACCAATTGTTTTTTTCCAGGAAAACTTCAGCAAAAAAGGTCGTAGGGGGTCATGCACTAAGCTCCGTTAAGTCGTTTTTAGAGCGTAAAGTGCTCTTAGAGCGTGATGTTGCGCTGAACACGATGCACTAAGCTGCGCAAACAGGCACTTTGCGCTCTAAAAGTGACTTTTTTCAGGAAATTTTTCAAAGTCCAACTTTGCTCGTTCGTAACCCTGTTTGCGTTAAATTCTGCCCTTAAGCGGGATGCACTAAGCTACGTAACCTTAGCGTACGCGAAAGTTGCGTTCAACAGAACACGTCAGCTCAAGGTTGATGCAAAAAAAGCTGGACTTTGAAAAATTTCTTGCTTTACATTTTTGCATGCGCAACACCCATACAACAGGCCGGCGGGTGTCCCCGGCTGACCCTGCGGGGGTCCCCGAGGGAGGCCGGGGGTCGCGTGGGTGTCCCCGGCTGACCCCGCGGCCGTCCCGCGGTACCTGCGGGCCTGCGGTACCAATGTTGTGCCTACAATAATACTAAACATTATTTCTAACTAAATACACCCCCCTAACACATACAGTACAATAATGTGCAAAATAACTATTATCCAGATATGGATAATAGATTATTTGCCCATTATTAAACATTGCATTAGCATACATAAATAAAGTAAATAAATACAGTTATACTTACCACAACAGCAGGTCCCTCTGTCCTCCGTTGAAAGAAAGCATACACAGTATATACATAATAAAGACATTCTAATGGCCCCTAACCCCTTAATCACCTTAGCGGTTACTAACCGCTATAGTCATTAAGGGGTTAACCCACCCTGCCCCGATACAAACCTGGGAGGCCTAAGCACCCACCCTGAACTGACTATACCCACCCTGTACCCATTGAGTAGTATAGTGGTACATCATACCCATATAATAATAATATGGGCATGATAAGCCTCTATAGCACTCAATGAGCACCCTAATTACAATACATTAATGCACCAGATACACAATAATAAAACCTAACTCCAAAAAACATACTTCACTAAATAAAAACAGTAGCCAGCTAATCCAATGAATACAAGCAATAACAACATCAACAATGAATTAATTAAACCATTAACCAATGAAACCAATTAATTCCTAAACCAACTCAAAATAAATAGTAACACTAACCAATCAAACCAATGAATTACTACAACATTAATGAATGTAAACATTAAAAGACAAAGAAATACATTCAAACAATCTCTGAAATAACCATAAAACGCATTAGCTAACATAATACAACATTAACTACAAACGAACACCAATCGCAAACATTTTATTACCATTAAGCAGGAAAAAAACAAACAATAACATCCACATCTTAAAGGCAAATGAAGCACAGCCATTCTGATTGGCTGGCATCATTCCCTTTAAGTGACGTCATGTAAAACAAAAAGGTAGGGAGGGGGAGTGGGAGGTGTGGTGTAGTGTGC
Source organism: Ascaphus truei (assembly GCF_040206685.1). Taxonomy (NCBI): domain Eukaryota; kingdom Metazoa; phylum Chordata; class Amphibia; order Anura; family Ascaphidae; genus Ascaphus; species Ascaphus truei. The sequence goes on along the minus strand of NC_134483.1, from coordinate 52,467,419 downwards.
TGTGAGAGTGTGTTGTGAGTGCTGTGAGAGTGTGCTGTGAGTGCTGTGTGCTGTGAGAGCTGTGTGCTGTGAGTGCTGTGTGCTGTGAGTGCTGTGTGCTGTGAGAGTGTGCTGTGAGTGCTGTGTGCTGTGTGCTGTGAGAGCTGAGTACTGTGAGAGTGTGCTGTGAGTGCTGTGTGCTGTGAGTGCTGTGTGCTGTGAGAGTGTGCTGTGTGCTGTGAGAGTGTGCTGTGAGTGCTGTGTGCTGTGAGAGTGTGCTGTGATTGCTGTGTGCTGTGCTGTGTGCTGTGTGAGCTGTGTGCTGTGAGAGTGTGCTGTGAGAGTGTGCTGTGAGAGTGCAGTGAGAGTGTGTGCTGTGAGCAGTGTGCTGGGAGTGTGTGCAGTGTGCAGTGTGTGTAGTGAGTGTGTGTGCAGTGAGTGTGTGTGCAGTGAGAGTGTGCAGTGAGAGTGTGTGCAGTGAAAGTGTGTGCAGTGAGAGTGTGTGCAGTGAGAGTGTGTGGAGTGAGTGCTGGAAGTGTGTGCAGTGAGTGCTGGAAGTGTGTGCAGTGAGAGTGTGTGCTGTGTGCAGTGAGAGTGTGTGCAGTGAGAGTGTGTGCAGTGAGAGTGTGTGCAGTGAGAGTGTGTGCAGTGAGAGTGTGTGCAGTGAGAGTGTGTCCAGTGAGAGTGTGTCCAGTGAGAGTGTGTGCAGTGAGAGTGTGTGCTGGGAGTGTGTGCAGTGAGCTGTGAGCAGTGTGCAGTGAGTGTGTGCAGTGTGTGCAGTGTGTGCAGTGTGTGCAGTGTGTGCAGTGTGTGCAGTGAGAGTGTGTGCTGGGAGTGTGTGCAGTGAGTGCTGGAAGTGTGTGCAGTGAGAGTGTGTGCAGTGTGCAGTGAGAGTGTGTGCAGTGAGAGTGGGTGCAGTGAGAGTGTGTGCTGGGAGTGTGTGCAGTGTGCTGTGAGCAGTGTGCAGTGAGAGTGTGTGCAGTGAGAGTGTGTGCAGTGAGAGTGTGTGCAGTGAGAGTGTGTGCAGTGAGAGTGTGCAGTGTGTGCAGTGTGAAGTGAGAGTGTGCAGTGAGAGTGTGTACAGTGAGAGTGTGTACAGTGAGAGTGTGTGCAGTGAGTGCTGGGAGTGTGTGCAGTGAGTGCTGGACGTGTGTGCAGTGTGCAGTGAGAGTGTGTGCAGTGAGAGTGTGTGCAGTGAGTGCTGGGAGTGTGTGCAGTGAGTGCTGGACGTGTGTGCAGTGTGCAGTGAGAGTGTGTGCAGTGAGAGTGTGTGCAGTGAGAGTGTGTGCAGTGAGAGTGTGTGCTGGGAGTGTGTGCAGTCTGCTGTGAGCAGTGTGAATTGAGAGTGTGTGCAGTGAGAGTGTGTGCAGTGAGAGTGTGCAGTGAGAGTGTGCAGTGTGTGCAGTGTGTGCAGTGAGAGTGTGTGCTGGGAGTGTGTGCAGTGAGTGCTGGAAGTGTGTGCAGTGAGAGTGTGTGCAGTGTGCAGTGAGAGTGTGTGCAGTGAGAGTGTGTGCAGTGAGAGTGTGTGTGCAGTGTGCTGTGAGCAGTGTGCAGTGAGAGTGAGTGCAGTGAGAGTGTGTGCAGTGAGAGTGTGTGCATTGAGAGTGTGCAGTGTGTGCAGTGTGCAAAAAAAAAAAAAATTTTTTTTAAATTTCAATTTTTTTTTTTTTTTTAAACGGGAGCCACGTGAAAACCGCGTTATAACCGATTTCACGTTATAACGGGTCGCGCTATAACGGGGTTCACCTGTATATTGAATGTTTGTAAATGTCTCTTTTTACAGGTTTTTTCATTGAATGTGTTTTTTGATTTTTTGGGGGAGGCACACTGACTGATAATATATTAATCTGTACCACTTTAGGGTACAGATTAATACATTATTATGACAATATTTGGGGGGCATTTGTGGCTTGGTATTGCTGTTGGTGTTTTTAATGTCAGTTTCTTTTGTGGATGTGATTGTTTGTTTTTTTCCTGCTTAATGGTAATAAAATGTTTGCGATTGGTGTTCGTTTGTAGTTAATGTTGTATTGTGTTAGCTAATGCGTTTTATGGTTATTTCAGAGATTGTTTGAATGTTTTTCTTTGTCTTTTAATGTTTACATTCATTAATGTTGTAGTAATTCATTGGTTTGATTTGTTAGTGTTACTATTCATTTTGAGTTGGTTTAGGAATTCATTGGTTTCATTGGTTAATGGTTTAATTAATTCATTGTTGATGTTGTTATTGCTTGTATTCATTGGATTAGCTGGCTACTGTTTTTATTTACTTTATTTAGGTATGCTAATGCAATGTTTAATAATGGGCAAATAATCTATTATCCATATCTGGATAATAGTAATTTTGCACATTACTGTATGTGTTAGGGCGGAGGGGGAAAGGGAGGGGTCGTGTATTGATGTTTGTTAAATCTTTTTTTAATATACATGTGTTACATAGTGTAAATGTGCAGGGGGTCTCCGGAGCTGACCCGCGCTGGTTTCAGGTCCGAGGACCCCCTACTTCAGGAGATACAGGCCCCGTTATGGGGTGCCGGTATCCCCTGCATTTTCAAGCGTCCGCGTCACGTGACCGGGACATTGAAATTCTGCAGGGGATACCGGCACCCCATAACGGGGCCTGTATCTCCTGAAGTAGGGGGTCCTCGGACCTGAAACCAATGCTGTTCAGCTCCGGAGACCCCCTGCTCATGTACACTATTATTCAAATGTATTTATTTAGTATCGCCTGTAACAGCCTTGCATGGAGATGGCAAATCTCCATGCGGCTTTGTTTTCTAGCAGCTAGCGTACGTGAAGTTTAAGAACGCTAGCAGGGGGAAAACAAGCAACACGTACTGTACGCTGTGGGTGTTTTGAGCAGGTACATTAAAAAATGGGCTCAAGTCCTTAGTTAATCGTGTCCCCAGCCTCACTTTTTAACGGACGTGCTTTTTTGGAACATCAGAACGCAAACCCATTGAGCTTAGTGCATAGCCCCCATAGTATTTTTATGGTGAATTAGTGACATTTTAATCAAAACACTATAAAAATTTATGAAATTAGAGCAATGTTATTAATTTCACAAAAATGTTAAATATAGGGGGGAAAATGTGGTGAAGCAAATTTGAGGACATTCACACATCTCTAATTGTGAGTACAGTGGACAGGAAGGGGACAATGCCGGCACCCGACTAGCTGCCAAAGTTTGAAGAGATACGTGACTGCAGGTGGAGGAGGAGGGGAAGACAGAACAGAATAAATCAGTAAGGCAGGGGTTCTCATGTCCTCGAGACTACCCAACAGGTCAGGGTTTCAGAATAGGCCAGCTTCAGCACAGGTGGCTCAATCAGTGGCTCAGTCAAAGACTTCTTCAACACAAGTGGCTCAATCAGTGGATTAGTTGAAGACTGAGGCACTGATTAAGACACCTGTGCTGAAGCAGGGATATCCTGAAAACTTGACCTGTTGGAGGGGTCTTGAGGACCTGAGTTGAGAACCCATGAGGTAAGGTATTACATTATCAATAGCCCCTCTGAGGGAAGAAAGGACATTATTGATGTTAGCGATGTGTGAACTTGTCCCTTTGATGATTTTACTATGTTTTCAAACTTTAAAAAAAAAGTTAGTACACTTTCGAATTTCACTAGAGAAGAATATACAGTGAAATATGGGTTTTGCTGGAGCAGAACGTACCCATTGACTTATATATCTCAAAAAAGACTAATTTATAGGACCTGTGAATACAGCTTAGATACCATAGGTAATAATACTATTTGTATATTCAAATGAGATTATTTCCGTATATAAATTAGTTTACACGTATTTCCCAGCTATCTCAGGTGCGTTCATAGTTATCGTTCCATGGGCCTTATTCTGTAAGGTGTGATAAGCGCAGATGGTGTGTTATCCCATGAAATGTCCCATTGACTTTAATGGGACTTTTTATGCGATAGCCCATTATCCGCACTTATCACAACTTCCAGAATAAGCCCCCATACTTTATGTTGTAAAGATGGATATTGTGTGAGATATTTAAGTCAATTGGTACTCTATTAAATAGGGCTCTCTTTTTCCATTGTTCTCTCTCTCGCTCTCACTCTGTAAAATTGCATTTTATTATTTAACAATATGCACTACTATCATACCATACTACACCATAAAATACAGTATATTAGGACACATACCTCTTTTGGCTTCTTACATAGTTGTTCTAATGTACTTTTGGGGTCTAGAATCTCCGGCCACACTAGCGGCTTTATTCTGAAATTTGAAAACACATTAAACCATAATGCTTATGTTGATCATAATAAAAATACTATTATTCACCAATAAGCTTCTAAAGAAAAGGCCATGATAGATTAAACAGTAGTAAACAAGATCAGAAAATACACTATGAACTTGTGTATGTTTTAAAATGTTTTAAAAGTGCAAGCAATTGCATATATCAAATGAAATAAAATGCTTAAGGTATCAGTGATATACCCTTTTTGCTGCCAGAACTAAGCAATCACTAAGTCGCGACAAGCCCCCTGATGATGCATATGGGAGTGGGAAGATTGGGTACTGGAGAGTGGTGAGCCCGATCTCTCTCAGGATGACCTTATCCGGAAGTTGTAAGGACCACAGATGTGCCGGCCCTTGTGAGCTTCACATACGTTTGTTTGTTTGTTTATTTCCCCAACTTGCATGTGTGTAATGGGAGATTTGAGTTTGATTATTGGTTATTGGATTATGCGAATTTCAAAAAGGTATTCATGGGTGACAAATTACTCTTATTATTATATATTATGTTATTTCATTTGAATGCTTATCTGCTTAATCACCTAAAAGCCTCAAGATAGGCAACATATTTACAACAACAAAAAAACAATTGTTCAAAAATATTAGAATTTGTTATTTAAAGTACATACCTGCTTTTCCAAAAAATGATGATTAATGTAATCACAAATAAACATACAAGGCAGCCAACAACAGTCAAGGGGATGAAAGGTCCAGTACTTGCTCCTAATAATAGATATCAGATTTATACTTTAGTTGAAAGATATTTCACATGCTTCACCTATGTTTGACATGTTGTACTGTATATATGCTATAAGCACTATCTCAGTATACAATGATGGGCACTAGTGGTATACAGTATTTACTATAATGGATCTACAAATACACATGATCCAGAATCCTTTATGTTGTTGTTGTTGCAGTAAATGCAACAAGGCACCTCCAGTACATCAGAGACCAATGGAGGCCACTAGTACATGGCAACATTTATTTTAACATGTTTAACAATCTAAGTTAATGCCCTTTATTCATAACGCAGCATTCACTACAGCAAATAACGTGATGATCATCACGCTGTAGAGTGAACAGATAATGGTCCAGAAAAAAATAGAACCACGATCAATTAGCAACAGTCTCGTGCCCTCATAAGAGATGCGTTTGGATTATGGTTCTAAAAAATGTTTTGTATTTTTGGTTAAAACATTTTTTTTGTGTGTTTTGGCTTTGGTTCTGGTTTTGCCAAAACTTGATTTGTTTGGTTTTGGTTCTAAAACTCTTAAGGGTTTTGTATTTGGTGTTGGAATGTAAGATGGTGGTACTCCGTAGGTTCTAAACTCACACACCTGGTTTTGCCCAGCTCTAGTATTGAACTCATGTTGTATCTGAAAACAGAGGTAATTGATCAATAACAGTACTTAGAAGTGTGCCAGCCATGTGTTAGAGATGCAGCGCTATGGTCAGTTACGCGGCTGCGATAATGGGCTGGTCAACCGTGTGCAACGCCTTGACAGTCCGCTGCGCACCACATAACAGTCGGTAATGGCCTATCGCATTAACACAGCGGGTGTCCCTGCGTCTAAAAGGGACTCACTCTTTGTGATTTCTACCGGGTTGCACGGGTCTGTAAAAACCGCGCAGAAAGAGTGAGACTGAAGTCACTCCACCTGCGCGCCTCTAATAGGCGATCGCACAGCTTTTATTTTATTTTAATAACACAGTATTGAAGCAGGGGGTCTCCTTAGCTGAACCGCATTAATTTCAGCCCCCAGAGACCCCGTGCTTCCCGAGTTACAGGCCCCGTTATGAGGTGCCGGTATCCCCGCCATGTTTAAATTCTCCTGTGTCACGGCCCACGTGACCGGGACATTTAAACAATGCAGGGAGATACTGACACCCCATAACGGGGCCTGTAACTTGGGAAACAGGGGTCCCTGAGGCTGAAATAAATGCGGTTCAGATCCGGAGACCCCCTGCTTCAATACTGCGTTATCAAAATAAAATAAAGCCACACGATCGCTTGTAAGAGGCTGATTCAGTCTCACTCTTACTGCGTGTCTCTTACAGACTGATGCAGCCCGGGAGGATTCACACAGCGCAAGTTCCATTCAGACGCAGGGACCCCCGCTGTGTTAATCCTGATGGGTCATTAAGTCTCCTTACTGAGACAGCGAGCACACCCGAGCACAGATGAAAAAAACACAGAGCCGCAGCGGATTTAGGTGTGGCAGCATGACCAACCATAGTGCTGCATCTGTATATAGAAAAATTATGCATAACTTCAATAATTATATTGCACAAAAATCTGTTTTGTTCTCTCATTTGGAAATGTAAAAAGCCTACATGTGCTGCCATGAATATGAACAAAGACAATGGTAACCCCTCCTCTAAAGGGTTACTATTATGGTTAGTGTGTACCGGGCCCCACCCTGTGTTGTCATGGAATTAAGACATCACAGAGAATATATAAGGGGAGGGGAAAGTTCGAGAAGGTTAGGTTCCAGGAGGATAAGAGGAGAGGATCCTCGGGGAGAATAGATAAGTAATATTTATAAAGTAATAGTACAGACTAGGTCCCCCGGTGTATTGTGTTATAGATAGGGAGAGTATCCTTTAAGAAAGGATCTGCAAAAGAAGGCATGGAGTCCTGAATATTACAGGAAAGGGGAATACGGCATGCCACAGAGGGTCTCAGGAGAGGGTCTCAGGAAAGAGGGCTCCCAGATTTTAGCAGATCAGCTCTAACTATGGATCGGCACTAATATTCCTCATCAGTCTGTATGGAAGGTATCAGGTCACGTGAGAAAGGCCCGTCGGGACTCCCATAAGAGCTTATTGAAATCGGATTAATGCTGATGATATTCCAAAGCAACCGTGTCCCACATCTACGTAGAGCAACCAAGTAAATGTACCTCCATTCGAGTGTTAAGAGTGGGCACTAATGGAAGAACCATATTCACGTTGTCTGATATAAAATACAGTGCAACGTTGTCAAAATGTGTATGAGCGATCCCTGTGCTTGGGGACACGAATAAATGACAGTTGTACTACAAAATGTACAAGCGCCCCTTATTCTACAACCTTGCTACCTCATCGCCCAGCTGCCCGAATCCAGGCCCTGAGTGAAGGTAACCCATGTGGAGTAGCCATATATAATACACTGATGTAATCTCCCTAGAAGACGAGCAGGATGGGTTACCCAATATAAACAAAATAAAAGACAAAGCAGAATTTCTAGGTGGGTACGTATCTTCTGCACTAGGCCAATAGTTTCTAGTTCATTTCACTAAGCAGCTTTAGACTATTTGATGTGCTTTTAGTCTACGCATTGTAAAAATTAATGCAATATTCCTTAAAGCAACATGGCTCTAAGCCCGTTTTACGCCTGTTAAATCTTTAATGTTATTTTTTACTCCTACTATTTTAAATGTGATTCAAATAAGCTAATAAGGGCATAAATCATATTCACCCCATGGTTAATACTGGGAAATAATGCTATGTTCTTTGTCACACTTACATTTTCTATTATTGATAAATTCACACAATTCCAGTAGATGTATTAGTCCTTGAGATGTGCAAAAATCAAAGGGAAAGGGGAGTGGGAGGTAACTACTGCAACAGTCACTGAGGAAAACTGGGTGCTAGGGCTAAATAGGATATGAACTGAACCTTGTTGGAGAACAAGGGAGGAAGAGAAAAGTGGTCTCTTGCAGATGGGATGATTTCCTCTCTGTAGTAACATCCCACTGACCACCATTAAGGTCTGATTCCTCCCTTCATACCTACGTTTGGGGGAACCTTATATACTGTATATCATATTAGATTTTGTGTTATTTGTTTGTTGTGTCATTCAGTCCAACTTTATTTTATCATTTCGTTATCTATTAAAGATGATTTTTTATTATATCATCATTACACAACTAGGAGTGCTAGCATAGGGGCTTTTTCTCTTCCTTCCTTGTTCTCCAACAAGGTTCAGTTCATATCCTTGAGAAGTGCAGATGTGTTTCCGATTTTATGACCACTGGGGGATTCCCACAATTCTGTATAATTCATCAAAAGTTATTATCACAAAGTCAGAAAAAAACAAAACCTTATTCTGTAACCTCACTTAAAATTCCAATATTTAGGCATTACACAGAAAGCCACATGTAAAAAAACACCACTAATACTGTATCTTAATATAGACAGGGCAGAAGGATAGCAATGAATTCTATGCCTTTCTGAAACAGTTCTTAGAGTGACACGGTTTTGTACAATATATAGACTACTACTTGAAGACATACTCCAGGTGCTGTCTGAAATAACTTACATCCTCACACGTGGTATTTGAAACAACTCCTGTTACATTAACACATATAAGTACTAATTGTAAAAAATAAAAAGGCTCAAATTCACATATTCCAACCAAAATAAAAAACGAGAAACAAAACCAAAGGACTTTTGCTGAAAACAGAACCAAAACCTCCAAAGAATTTAGAGGCAAAATCAGGATTAGCGAGCATCTCACGGCAACACTGAATGGGGTCCAATATTCACACTGAAACTACTTTCATAATTGAATTATTTCAAACTAATTTCTAAAAAAAAAAGTTAAAACAAATGATGTGGATATGGTTTTGCTACAGATAATTTGACACAACAAAATTGCTGCATAAAGTTGTGTTATTTTAATATGGAATCTAGAAAACAAGACTCTGTGTGTCATCTATAAATCTACGCTGCTCCAACACGTTTCACCTTTACAGTACATTACTTGCGCATATCAGAAGATTTTGCATTCAAATGCATCACCAAAACAAGTATGATACTGGTGCACACAAACCCAAGGCATTTCATGTTTTCACAGTTACAACGTTAAAAGCCCTGTTGGTAAACAGAGTGCTGTGTTCATTTGAGAATTTTTTGCTTTTTCAATAATATTACACAGTGGCAGCACTGTCTAACTTGTGGCAATAGGAAAGGAACATTGTCCACTGTTTTACTTGGGACTAACAAGTAGCTGAGGGACATAGCTTCACTACACATCATTTCAGAAGAATGTAAAATCTACATGTACGGTATGTTTTACCTTCATTTTGCTGGAGTTGCATTGAGCTGGTCTCAAAGTGCACAGTTGGGCTCCACGTACTCCATTGGCCTTTGAAATAGTTTCCATTTGGCTTTGCTCTCACTTTGGCATCATATTTGGTCCCGGGTTCAAACTCTCTCTCCAAAATCTGCATGTCAGTGTTTTTAGTAGTTTTGCACTAAATTGTGAGAGGTAATAGGATATTTAAAGTTAGGGGCATGTATTGCGATAGCAACATTTAGGACTGCAGTTCCATTTACTAGGTCCCAAACATTTAAAAAAAAAAAAATATGTAGCAATCCCCGTAACCTCATTTATAATCCCTACTGCACATGTCAATTTAAAATTGTGGTGAAAAATTACCAGGAAGGAAAAAATACTATTGAAATCAATAGGATATTTTTCTTTAATACATACAGATATAGAATAGAATTGCTCGGCTGATGTTTCAAAGTCTCCCGGCTACAAAAATGGGGCAAAACTGGAGCAAAAAACCGACATCAAATTTATCAAGGCAAAAATCACATTGTTTCCCATGGAGTTTTTTTCTATGATAAATTTGGTGCAATTTTATGCACCAGTTTTGCATCACTTTTGTAGCCAGGAAATTTGATACATAATAGTCACCCGGCTGCAAAGCTAAGGCAAACCCAGTGTGAAAAACAGCAGCATATTTATCAAACAAAAGGAATCCCATTGAAAGCAATGCAAATTTTCCCTTTGATATATCTGGTGTAATTGTTTTGCACTCATTTTATCCCAGTTTATGTAGCCAAGTAATATATCCCATTCTCATACATCTCAATAAAATACAAATATATATGTAGCCATGGCTAGTCCAAACTGCCTCTCTGCCTCCTGTCACATCAGTCCTTAGAAGCTACAGGCTGTGGCAGGCTATCCTAAGGGTATTGAACATGCTGACTCTCTGATTGGCAGGAGTGGTGGTGATAAAGGGTCTGTGTATGGCCCATAATGGTGCAGACCGTGTGACCCTCCCCTTCTGGTGTCTCAGAGAGGAAGTGCTAAATTATAGAGAGTTCTCTTCCACTCCTCCTAGGGAGAGGAGGTGTGTGCAGTTTCCTCCCGGCTGGGGGTGAGACATGCCAGTCAGTCCCTCCTGGGCTGATTGTGAGAAAGAGAGATCAGAACTGAGAACATGGCCTCAATATTATCAGAGGGCCAAACATCACCCAGAGGTCTGGGACACATCTCAATCTATCTATATCCGCTGCACAACACCAGCAGTAGCTGCTAAATAAAGCAAACCTTTTTAGATACCCCTGCCTGAGTCTACAGTCTATTGGGGAGGGGCATGGAAGAAGTCTGCCCTGGCGGGGACTGTCTCTGGGAATCCTGGAGCCCGCTAGAGCTGGTGGCGCGGACACCCTAAGTGGAACCTAAAGATCACCAAAAGCCTGTCCTGTTACCCCACAACACCGCGGACACTCAGCTCTCCTGGACCCTCACAGGTATGACCACACCACAAACAGCAGTAGCCAGCAGTACATCTTCCAGAGAGTGGGGTGGGGGGGGGAAGGGGAAACAGGGCTACATATACATTACTTAAGAAATGTTTTCCCGCTATTTATCTAACCTATGCCAGCTATTAACCTCTCAGTGTTTCTGTGTGTCGATACAAAATATAGATAGAAGATAAAAAATATACCACAGATCTGATGGTACTTTCCTCTTATTGCATTCTTACAGACTTGTATACCCTGGATTAGTCCTTGTATAATTCGGTAAGCTGCTACACTACAGTACACTACCTGATTACATTTCTACACTTGGATTTGTTAGTAGGGTGTTGTATCTCCTCCAAAGATTAACAAAATATTGGACATTGTGAAAAATGTACAGATTCCATAAGTGAAACCTGTGATAGATTTGGACAACCAGGAAAGACATTTGGCTTCAAAATAATAGAAGAACCTTATACAAGTAAAACCTAAATAATAGTTACCTGGTTTGAAACAGTATCATTTTCACACCCCTGTAATTACAAAAACATCACATTTAGAAATCTATTAAACAAAATCACTCCCTTTCACTTATTCCAAAGCGTGATCTATAGACAACATGGAGAGGTTGAGGGGAGAGAGGGGGAGAGGAAGGAGAGGGGGAGTGAGAAGAAGGGGAGAGGGGGAGGGGAAAAGAAACGGGAGAGAGGAAGGGGAGAGGGGGAGAGGAAGGGGAGAGGGGAAGAGGAGGGAAAGAGGATGGTGAGAGGGGAAGATGAAGTAGAGAGGAAGATGGAGAGGAAGAGTGTCTACACTCAGGACTGCCTGAAAAACCAATGAGAATGGATATAATTTGTGAAACATGGAGCTCATACAAAATTGTTCTGAGATACTAAAAAAATGTGGAAAGTCTTTTGTGTTACCAAATGCTTGGGTGACCAGACATCCCGGTTTAGCCAGGACAGTCCCGGGTTTTAAGTAACTGTCACGAGGCCAAACAATCTTTCAGCTGTCCCGGTTTGGCAGGTATCAGAGAGAGGAGTAGCTGCAGCGCAATGTCGTCTCCGGAATAAGGTAAGGACATGTGTGTAAGTGTGTGTGTGTGTGTGTGTGTGTGTGTGTGTGTGTGGATAAGTGTGTGTGTGTGTATGTGTGTGTAAGTGTGTCTGGATAAGTAAGTGTGTGTGTATCATGTATAACAACATTTAGAATTAAGTCTCAGATTTGTATAATTAAAGGTATCACAGCTTTAAAAAAAGAAGAATGGCAGCAACAGGATGCTTGTTGTCACAGGATTATATTGCCACGCTCTATACACTAGGTGGTCACTATTGAAGAGCTTCACCCTAACGTTCTGCTTTACTTTTTGAAATAAGAACGGTGCAGTTGTAATCTGTGCACTTACTGGCCATTCATCCCGTTCCTTGCGTAGGGCTATTTGATAAACTAACTTGTCTTCGAGGTAGTCATTTTTTTTAAAAGGTACTTGAAATGCAATCTGAAATTCCTTTCCAGGCTTGTGGTAAGTAATTGTTAGATTAAGTGGAGTGGGAGACTGAACTGTAAAGAAAGCAGTAAAACAACATGATGTTTAATTACAACACGTAAAATAAACATCCACCTTTTAAACAGAAATAAAAAAGCATTTTTTTTTAATGCTAGTAGTAACACACTGTAGTAATAGTAAAATTCATGGTAATGTAGGCCTATTTCTATGAGTACCTGCAATTTGTACCTCTCCGGCCTGTTAAAGCAGGCCATGGCTATCCCTGTCTTTCACCCTGGCTATGTTGTAAGACTAGGGCAGTGTCTTTGAGGAATCCCACCCATGCCATGTTTGGAGCACAAAAAAACCATCATCACACATTGACCAGTGGACTAAGTGTGTGCATGTGCTCTTGTTAATTCACTGGTGGTTCCCAAAACCTGTTTTGGATGGAGATCCCAGAGGAATGGATTGAGAAACACTATAATAATGTTACTTATTTTTTTACCAAGCCGTGTTACTGCACAGCACAGCTACAGAAACTGTTATAGTATGAAGTGTGCATACAGTAGCATTGTTCCTCTAAACATTATTGGTCTTGGAAGTGATAGATTTAAACAGTTTAGAGGAGGATAAAACAATGATGGCATAATCCTTTCCCAATCTGGCCAGTCAGGAAGCATAGGTACTATGGTCTGTTTAATGGGCCAGCCACGTTTTTTTTTTAGTATAAAAGCTTTCATAATCTAGTCTAAAAAGATTCTTCAGGCATGGCAGCTGTTCAGAAAGTGGAAGATTATATACATTTTGGAAGTTAATTATTTACAGCTGAAGTAAAAAATAAAAAGAACAAATATCTATCTCTCTGAGCATTAATGTAATTAAACACAAGCACGCCTTTTGAAGATAGCTCAAATGGGGACATACAGTGTAAAAAGGCAGCTAAAGCAGCATTTCTTGGAAAGCTCTAGAAGAATTCACAAATATTTTAGAATTCAGTGGACGCTAAGGGGTACATTAGTCAGAATCTTGACATTCTTGGCCACAGGGGGTCACCAACAGAAACCTGCAATATCGTCTCCTGTTCACATCACAGCTTTCTTTTGATTCCAACGGCCATGTTGTTAATCTGGACAATAAACTTGTCTAGGAAATATAAAAGGCAGATACCACAGGAACAGCTCCAAAGGACTGCAGGGGCCCATTGGTTCAGGTAATGTAAACATAACTGTATTTGAAATAAATAAAAAAAAGCAATAATGGACTGCTGCTTTATCAAACTGTCCCCCAATTGATATTCCTCTTTCATGACCTGAAATCAACAATAATTACAACATAATTATGCTAAACATTCAGTGTAGCACCACAATATAGTTTTTCTAGACTATATCATTATGGTCGACTAAACATAAGTAAGGGAAATATATTTTTTCTTAATATTGTCTTACCTACATCTCTTGCTTTATAACTTCTGCAGTTTTTTTTCCCAAGCGCCGTCAGGCAGATATCAAATGTTTGCACTATATTTATGCCTGTAATACAAAACTCGTCTTTTTTTCTCGTCATTTTGTAGCATTTAGAATTTTCGCCCGGGCTTTTATGCAGAGAGCTGTGAGTGCAAAGAAAAACGTGAAATTACAAGGCAAAGGTTTAACATACAGTACATCATTTTTCCAGTTATTCTTAGTAGATTTTGAATACCAGGGGAAGAATAACCGGTGCAGCCAGTGCCAGGCGCCGGGACCCATGGCCTGTGATGGCCCATTGTCCAGGCCCCATCTGACTGGTATTTGCCAAAAATGTTTACTATCCCTGGTGGTCCTAGTTGTTCAGCGCCATCGCTGCCGCTAGGAATTCTGGGGTGCAACGATTCACTGCTTGCAGCGACCCACAATCCATAGCTTTGCAGTGGCACGCTATGGTGGGGAGGCCAGAAGGGGAATGGAGCCCAGGAATCTTTAGATTTTAGACTTTTTTTTTTTAGATGTCTTGTCATCGTTTGTTACCCTTATCATTTTACAAACATTTTCTTATCATTTACAATATGTTTACATGAGCAGACTTGTAAGATTAGGAAGTTCCCAAAAATGTTAGCAATAACAATGATTAAAAGACAAAAGACCACAGTATACATGATATAAACCAAAAATAAATAAAATGTTCTCCCTGGATGTGATGGTCCGACACGGCATTACAGACCAGTATCATATCTGTAAAACATCTCTCGTTACTAACTATCCATCCTCTCTGCTATTCTTCCAGATCACATAGTTATCTATCTCTATCACATAGCTATTCTGCCTCAAGTAGCTCACAATTGCCTGTCTGTTTTCCACTTCTTTCGTTTTTTTTTTTTAATTCATGAACATTGATACGTCTGAAGTGACAAACTTTTTTGGTTAACAACCTGTGTCACATGTAGAAAATGCTGTTATATCTATTACTCACTTTCTTTACGTTGATTTATCTGTTACCTCCGTTGTATGTTCTAGCTCCCATTACATCCTGAAATATTTCTTAAATGCTGCCATTGCTGGTGACATGTACCAAGACTGCGGGTTCTTTCCCTGCTCATTCCAATAATCAGTCTACTCGATCCGGACATTGCTGAGCGTGTGCAACTGGGAAATACCGTAAGTGGCTGTCGGGTTTAATGATCCCAACAGCAGATGGTATTCTCTACTTTTTTAATCATTCAAATCCTGGCCATTACAATCTGCCTCGGTTGGATTGTATCCTTAGTTTTCTATAGTCTAATCAAGTGATGCCATTTCTTCACCACACTCCTCAACGTGTTTACCAAAATCTGGATAATTACTAGGATTTGCCAGCCTCTATCACTTCCCCCTGCCTCTTCTGCCAATGGTCATCCAGCTGCATATAGGTATTTTTGATGTCACCTTCGCCCACCCACCACACCATTCACCTTATCCAGTTATTGCTCACAGCACTATAATAATAATGTTCATTGTCATGTAGCGCTGCACTGATAGTACAAACAAAAAAAGTTATCTATTGGTGTAAGGCCGCTACCCACGGCGCCCGCTGCGGCTCTTACCTCCGCTGTCAGGATGCGCGGCACCCGCTCACGTGGTTTCCCTTCTCTCCCGGCAGCTCTTGCTACCCATGCGCGCCGCCGTGGTAGACCCGCGCGCGCGCCTACTGTTCCTGCTTTTCCACCCGGCAAACTCAACCCGCCCCTTCTGTCGTGCGCGTCACGCGCGCTACTATGTCCATCTCCACTGCCGCCAATGTACTTGTTCCGGCCCCACCTGTCCTGCATCCTGCCTCAGCCTATCAGCGCTCTACCTTCATCTGACATCACCGCTGGAGGTTCTCATTGGCTCCTGTCAGTATATAGTGCTACCAGCCCAGAGCTGATTGCTGAGCATAGTCAGTCTCTAGTTGTGCTTGCTACAAGCTACTTCGCAGTCTGCTCTTGTCTTCCGTTACAGACCCTTGCTTGAACCTGGACTCCCGATCTCTGGCACCCTCGAACCCCGGCTCGCCCTACAGACTTCTACCTTCTCCTCGACTATGGCTTTGGACACCGACTACTCTTGATCTCTCCTACCCCGGATCTGGCAAGTACCTCTACCACTCTACACTCTCCTGTCCCGAACCAGGCTATCTACACGATTCTGCTAACCGGACCCGCTCACGCGGCTGTAGGGCGGTGGTTTTCCTGTAACCCCACCTCGGCCTCGCGGTCCAGTCCGGTTTGTGGTGAGCACTCCTATATTCCCGTGACATTATGCTCAGCCCAACAGACCTGGACTCCGCCGAGGTGGGTCGACGCTTAAGCGAACACGATGGCCTGTTCAAGGAAGTAGAGAATTGTCTCTCCCAAAATAACCAGCGTATGGAACTGCTCCAAAACTCCCTGGGTACCATTTCAGAGCAACTCAAATCCCTTCTGTCCTCTCCTGAGACTGCTGCCGCTCCTCCTGCTCCTATCTTCTCCCCGCCGGTACCTCTGACTCATTCTCCTGAACCTCGTCTACCTTCTCCCAGTCGCTATTCGGGAGAGCCTTCAGCATGTCGTGGCTTCCTGGGGCAGTGTTCTGTCCAATTTGAACTTCTACCCTCTCACTTCCCTACTCCTCGTTCCAAGGTCGCGTACATTTACTCGCTGCTGACCGATGACGCCCTGGCCTGGGCTACACCCATATGGGAGCATCGCCCGGATCTGACTTCCACCCTGGATCGGTTCTGTGCTGAATTCCGGAAGGTGTTTGATACACCAGGTAGGAGGGTAACTGCCGCTTCTTCTCTCCTCAATGTTTCGCAGGGAAATCGCTCGGTGGCTCGCTACGCACTGGAGTTTCGCACTATTTTGGCAGAAACAAGGTGCAATGATGAAGCACTCGCCACAGTGTTTTGGCAGGGTCTGAATGACTCCCTCAAGGACGAGCTGGCCGCCCTGGAGCGCCCTACCTCATTGGAGGAACTCATCGCGCTCTGTATCCGTATGGACCAGCGGCTCCAGGAGCGAAGAGCAGAGAAGGGAAAGCGCCAAAAAGGTACTCAACCTACTTTTTCCTCACATACAGCTCCAGGGGAGTCCGTCGCCGTATCCTCCGAAGAACCCATGCAGCTGGGTGGAACTCGCCTTTCGTTAACGGAAAGACTCCGTCGCCGTCGGGCGGGACAATGCCTTTACTGCGGAAATAGTGGACACCTGGTGAGTACCTGTCCTTCCAAGTCGGGAAACGCCAGCCCCCAGTGAGTACTGGGAGAACTACACTGGGCATGGTAACCTCTCCTTCCTCTCCCAAACTACCATCCAAGATACTTCTTCCTATAACCCTATCGGGGGACTTTGGGGACATCACCACGAGGGCCTTCCTAGACTCCGGTTCTGTGGGAACTTTGTCGATCAATCTTTTGTGGAGAAGAACCAGATTCCTCTGGTAGCCAAGGATTGGCCCGTAGGCCTAGAAGCCATTGACGGTAGGCCTTTGCAACCCGCATTTATTTCTCATCAGACCATTCCCCTCCGTCTTAAGATGACAGGACACCATTCCGAACAAATTCTGTTGGATGCCATTCACACGCCGACTGTAGACGTGATATTAGGTCTTCCCTGGCTCCAGCACCATAATCCCCAGATCGACTGGCTCCAGTCACAACCCCTCACCTGGAGAGATCGGTGTCAAGACATTTGTCTGGTTTCGCCTAAAGCCCTAGTAGGTGCCACACATCCGGAATCCAAGAATCCCCTCCTTCCGGACGCCTACTGGGAGTTCAGAGATGTCTTCGACAAAATTAAGGCGGAGGAATTACCACCCCATCGCGCCTACGATTGCCCGATCGACCTTCTTCCTGGCGCGATTCCCCCCAGAGGTTGTACCTACCCGCTTTCCCCCCCCCGAGACCAAGGCGATGAAACTTTACATACAGGAGAATCTCCAGAGAGGCTTCATTCGTAAGTCTTCTTCTCCGGCAGGAGCAGGCTTCTTTTTTGTAAAGAAAAAGGACGGCACACTTCGTCCTTGCATTGATTATCGTGGTCTCAACAAGGTGACTGTCAAGAATCGGTATCCTCTTCCCTTGATTGCCGAACTCTTCGACAGGTTACAAGGCGCCACTATCTTCTCCAAGCTGGATCTCCGTGGAGCCTACAATCTGGTTCGGATTCGTAGGGAGATGAGTGGAAGACGGCCTTCAACACGCGTGATGGGCACTATGAGTACCTCGTGATGCCCTTTGGTCTCTGTAACGCGCCAGCCGTCTTCCAGGATTTCGTTAACGACGTCTTCAGAGATCTGCTGGATCAACACGTGGTGGTCTACCTAGACGACATTCTTATATTCTCGCAGAATCCCCTGGAACATACTCGGCACATCAAACAAGTACTTCAGAGGTTACGGGAGAACCGATTGTTCGCCAAACTTGAAAAATGCCAGTTCCATCAGTCATCCACGTCATTTTTGGGTTACATAATTTCTGACACAGGACTCGCGATGGATCCTACCAAGGTGGAAGCTGTCTTGAATTGGCCCCGCCCCCTCTCTCTGAAAGCGGTACAGAGGTTCTTAGGTTTTGCCAACTATTACCGCAGGTTCATAAAGAATTTCTCCACGCTGGTCGCACCCATCACAGCCCTCACTCAGAAGAACGCCAATCCCGCACTGTGGTCCCACGAGGCCATCATGGCCTTTCAGGTTCTCAAGGAAGCCTTTGTCACAGCACCTATCTTGGTGCATCCTGATCCAGCACAACCCTTCACTCTCGAGGTGGATGCTTCGGACATAGGGGCAGGCGCGATCTTATCCCAAAGGAAGAACCCACAGGCCAGACTGCATCCCTGTGCATTCTTTTCTAAAAAATTCTCCGCAGCAGAACGGAATTATGACGTGGGTAACCGTGAGCTCCTCGCGATCAAGATGGCTTTAGAGGAGTGGCGGCATCTATTGGAAGGCGCTGAATACCCCGTCACCATCCTTACGGACCATAAAAACCTCTTATATATTGAGACTGCCCGCCGTCTGAGTGCTCGGCAGGCACGTTGGTCCCTCTTCTTCACCCGATTCAACTTCCTTATTTCATACCTCCCGGGTTCTAAAAACACTAAAGCTGACGCACTATCTCGTCAATTTTCTGTAGAGGACAAAACCGAAGATTCTCAAGAGACTATCCTTCCTCCGAAATGTGTCCTGTCTGCCAGTACCTTTGACGCACTGTCGGAGATCATCAAGATTCAAGATCAAAACCCTCAGGGTCTCAGGGTGCCAGTTGGACGACTCTTCACACCCCCTACCTTCCGCCAGAAGGTAATGCAATGGGGGCATGCCGCTAAAACGGCAGGTCATCCAGGGATCAAAAGGACTATTGACCTCTTGCAACGAACCTTTTGGTGGCCAGGCATGCGCAAGGACATTCAACATTTCGTCTCAGCATGTTCCACCTGCGCACAGAACAAGACTCCACGGAATAAACCTCCAGGACTCCTGCAAACCCTTCCTATTCCCGATCGTCCTTGGGAACATCTCTCGATGGACTTTATTGTTGACCTCCCCAAATCCAGGGGTATGGACACTATACTAGTAGTGGTCGACCGCTTTTCTAAACAAGCACATTTTATCCCACTCAAAGGTCTACCCAGTGCCCCTAAACTTGCTGAGGTATTTGTCAAGGAGGTCTTCAGGCTCCATGGATCACCTCAGACCATAGTTTCCGATCGGGGGTCGCAATTTGTTTCAAGATTCTGGAGGGCCTTCTGTAAGAAACTTAACGTGGCGCTTCACTTCTCCTCTGGATACCACCCACAGACCAATGGTCAAACTGAACGAACCAGTCACTGGAGCAGTTCCTTCGTTGTTTCATATCGGACTCTACGGACAATTGGCTTGACCTACTCCCTTGGGCAGAATTCGCTCACAATAATCTCAGGAATGAGTCCACACTACAGTCTCCATTCTTCTCTAATTTTGGCTTTCATCCCTCCACCCTCCCTCAGTCTGGGCCGAGTACAGGAGTTCCAGCCGCAGAAGAGAGGATTCGGGATCTTCAAGCTTCCTGGTCTAGGATTCAGGATAATCTCAAGCGGGCCACGGCCATGCAGAAAAGGCAGGCTGATCGACATCGTCGGAGACCACCCAATTATGCCCCAGGTCAGAAAGTAGGGCTATCTACTAAGAACATACGCTTGAAAGTCACATCCCCAAAGCTGGCACCCCGATTTATCGGCCCATTCTCTATATTGGAGAGGATCAATCCGGTTACCTACCGACTCAAACTACCTGCTACTATGAAGATTCCCTCTGCCTTTCATTGTTCTCTGTTAAAACCGTTTATACCCAATCCTCAGATCCAAAACAACGCACCTTCCCCCAGACTTGTCAATGGACAAGAAGAGTTTGAGGTACAATCCATCCTAGATTCTCGTATCTCAAGAGGAGGGCTCCAGTATTTGGTACATTGGAGGGGTTTTGGACCCGAAGAAAGGGCATGGATTCCACAAGTCCAGGTACACGCCCCCAGGCTGGTCCGGTCATTTCATCTCAAATTTCCACTTAAACCTGGTAAGGATCGTCCGGAGTCCGACCCTGAAGGGGGGGGGGGTACTGCAAGGCCGCTACCCACGGCGCCCGCTGCGGCTCTTACCTCCGCTGTCGGGACATGCAGCACCCGCTCACGTGGTTTCCCTTCTCTCCCGGCAGCTCCTGCTACCCATGCGCGCCGCCGTGGTAGACCCGCGCGCGCGCCTACTGTTCCTGCTTTTCCGCCCGGCGAACTCAACCCGCCCCTTCCGTCGCGCGCGTTGCGCGCGCTACTATGTCCATCTCCACTGCTGCCAATTTACTTGTTCCGGCCCCACCTGTCCTGCATCCTGCCTCAGCCTATCAGCGCTCTACCTTCATCTGACATCACCGCTGGAGGTTCTCATTGGCTCCTGTCAGTATATAGTGCTACCAGCCCAGAGCTGATTGCTGAGCATAGTCAGTCTCTAGTTGTGCTTGCTACAAGCTACTTCGCAGTCTGCTCTTGTCTTCCGTTACAGACCCTTGCTTGAACCTGGACTCCCGATCTCTGGCACCCTCGAACCCCGGCTCGCCCTACGGACTTCTACCTTCTCCTCTCCTCGACTTTGGCTTTGGACACCGACTACTCTTGATCTCTCCTACCCCGGATCTGGCAAGTACCTCTACCACTCTACACTCTCCTGTCCCGAACCAGGCTATCTACACGATTCTGCTAACCGGACCCGCTCACGCGGCTGTAGGGCGGTGGTTTTCCTGTATCCCCACCTTGGCCTCGCGGTCCAGTCCGGTTTGTGGGGAGCACTCCTATATTCCCGTGACAATTGGCACTTAAATCTATTACTAAATGGTAAGTGACTTGTAATAAGTGCTTAAATAATAGTGAAAATTCAAACTCTTAAGGTGAATCTGTGATATAGTGAATACATATATAAAATAAGGTGCAGCTTCAACCCTTCATGTAGATTGCTTTTCCTCAATCCAAAAGTGTCAGGTATCCAGGATGTTTGTGGGGAGCGCAGATAAATATATATGTGGAAAGAAAAACACAAGCAAAATAGTGCAAATATGCCTTTCAAAAAACTGGATATTCAGTGAGTTCTTAGTAGAATCCAGAGAAATTTGTACTTACAAATTTCCCAAAGTACACATGTACATAAAGGTATCTTTTATCCCGAAACAGCAGCTTTCACCGAGATGTATGTATATATATATATATATATATATATATATATATATATATATATATATATATACTGGAATCTTATCGGAATAGAACAGAAATACAGGACATAGCGCAGACTGTTCAAATTTTATCTTCTTAAAATACAACGTATAAAAATACACTCACATTTTACAAAATATAATCACGCATTTACAGAGGCGACACGTTTAATTCTAACTGGGCTAGAGCCGCAAGCCGGGAGGTTTCCCGGCTTTCTAAATGAATTCCCTCGGCGCGTCACGCTTCATCGGGTGCGTGCGCGCCATGCGCGCGTGCCCAGGGCTCGCCCAGGGCTCGCCGAGGGAGCCCTGGTGTTCCGCGATGTGGGGGATGGCGGTGGGGGATTCCGGGGGACCCGGCGGACCCGGAGAGGGGAGGGGGAAGCCCCGATCGGAGGGCCGCTCCTCCAAGGCTTCGGCGCGCGCACGGGACACCCCGGCGCGCGCCCGTTTCTGTCGCGGCCGAGACCGGGTAAGTGTTAGAATAAACTCGGCCGCGACAGTAGGATGTAATATCCGCACCATAAGAACTCTGCTTCCACAATCTGTATGGCGTGTGACGCCTGCTCTCACGTGTCTGGAAGGGAATGCCTCAGGCTGACTGGAGATCGAGCTGCAAAAAATTATGTCTCTGTCAAGAAATGAAATTCTAAAACCAAAAAATAACAAAAGTGCAAAAAAATACAATGTGCCATTTATTACCCAATACAATAAAGAAGCAGGTAATATAAAAAACAATTCTAAATAAACATTGGCATGTGCTAAAAAACGATCCAGTGTTGGGAAATCACTTACCCGACACAGCACAAGTACTTTTTAGAAAAGCACCTAATATTAATGGAAAGATAGCCCTAGTGCCTTGAGATCCAAGAAAGATAATACAACAGGATGGCTTAATCTTCCTAAGGGTTTTTTTTAGTTGTAAGAGTTGTTTAGCTTGCACATCTAGTGCTGTTTCAGGAGACTCATTTATGTTGCATACCACGGGGAGAAGCTATAAGGTAAATAGACATATCACTTGTAGATCTAAATTCATTGTCTACCTTTTGACTTGTCCCTGTGGACTGCAATACATTGGGAAGACCATCAGACCGCTACGTACCAGAGTCTTGGAACATGTGGGAAATATCAAAAGAACGTTGGAGACACATAGGGGCCTATGCAGAGAGCAGCGAATTTTAAATTTGGCGAGTTTAATAAAAAGTAGCTTTTTTGGAGAGTTTTATTCTCCATATGCAGAAATGTGCGAATTCTGCTATGTTTAACATGAATGCGTGTGGCGAGTTTAAATTGGCGAGATGCGCGCTTCAGAAATGTGTTAAAAAAAATTGCGCCTTTTTTTTCCTTTGCTATGGCCGCGAGCGGCAGCTTCTTGCCAACTTTTCCTGGCGAGGCAAAAAGGAGACAATCGCGCCATTTTATTGGCGCGAACAGCCGCTAGATGCCGTTCGCGCCTCTCTGCATAAGGATATTTTTAAAACTGGCGAGATGGAGGTTCTCGCCAGCCGCGAGGCGAGTTTTAGAAATAGAAAAAAAAAATTGGCGCGTTTTTCGTAACTCGCCATTTTCTGCTGTTTTCTGCGCGATTTTCTCCAAAAAATGGCGAGTTTTGAAATAGCGCTGCTCTCTGCATAGGCCCCATAGTGTCTCCAAACATTTCCTCAAGTTCCATGACTCTGACCCTTCCGGATTAAGATATATGGGTATAGAATCAGTTTTACCACATTGGAGAGGTGGAGATCGCAATATAGATCTTATTAGGAGAGAATCATTCTGGATCTATCAATTAAACATCCTCAGTCCCGCTGGTTTAAATGCCAATTTTGATCTGAGTGTTTTCATTTGAATATTGATATGTTTTCTAATATTCTGTTTCCTTCTGTTCTTCCAGATTTCAAAATATTTTATTTTTTATTTATCCATAAAAACTTCAAGTAGTTAGAGATTGTTTATAGTTTATAATTAATATTTTATAATTATTTTTAATATGATATGTTATTATAATGTCCACCAATTTTTGGAATTCTTTGTATGTCTTACATTGAATTTTAATTTGTGCTATCACATTTATGACTCAATGTTTACATCCTCGATTTTGAGCATATATAGTAAGGTAAATAACACACCTTTCCATTGGTTTATTATCAGCCAATGAGAAGCAGAGACAGGGCACTTATAGTAAGGTAAATAACACACCTTTCCATTGGTTTATTATCAGCCAATGAAAAGCAGAGACAGGGTACTTATAGTGTGCAATTACCATCATGAAACACTCCTGATGAAACCTGCATAGGTGAAACACGTAGAGTGTAATCCAGCATTGGTGGGCAGAGGGACTCATGAGCTGAGACCGGTCTGCACTACCTTTCCTGACTCCACGCTGTTGGATGGCGCCTCCTGGAGACGTGACGATCAGAGTGACGTCAGAGGTGGGCGTATCCAAGGACATCTGTCTGCTTGCAGCTCGATCTCCAGTCAGCCCGAGGGATTCCCTTCCAGACACGTGAGAGCAGGCGTCACACGCCATACAGATTGTGGAAGCAGAGTTCTGTTGGTGCGGATATCATATCCTAAATGCGTGATTATATTTTGTAAAATGTGAGTGCATTTTTATACTTTGTATTTTAAGAAGATAAAATTTGAACAGTCTGCGCTATGTCCTGTATTCCTGTTCTATTCCGATAAGGTCCCAGTATATATATATATATTGTGACAAACGGCTTACTCCTGGGGCTCCGCCGTCTGTCCGGGACTGTTAGAACACGGTCTTTTAGGGTAGGTTAAATGACGAGGCGTAAAGTGCTGTTCCTTTAAACAGGCTACTGCCTGGTTTATTCAGTCCCAGGCATTGAGACTGTCACATGGAATACAAAATAATACATAAGCAAACCAAACCCTGCTCGCCTGAGCAATAACTTAACTTAAGGTTTTCCCTGATTGGGGTTGGAATGGCTTATCCACTTCCAACAACAAAAATAAGTAACTTTGCAGTTTTAGAAAAAAGGAACAGAATGATTTATTCCAGCAGCCTTCCTGCCTCCAGGCTCTTGGGGAGAGGGAAGAGGAACCAGGAAATCAGTCTTAAATACCTGATTTCTAACTAGCAGGACAGGTGACAGAAATCAGGCAGCAGACAAACTCTGGTCTGGATCCCTCATCCCTCAGTTCCAGCACTTGCCAAACTGTGGGATGGAGTGCATGCATTCTGAGGCTGCACTTTTCAGCCTAAACAGGATAGAAACTGTTCAGTATCCTGGGAGACCTATATATGGAATTTATTACCATACCCTGGTTTCTGTCACATATCCTCCCCCCCAGCTCAGACCTCGAGGGATGAGCGACCATGGATATTAGGGAGTGAATCCTTGACAACCCGTCAGCATTGCTATGTTTGTGCCCTGACCTGTGTTCCACAGAAAATTTAAAGGGTTGTAGGCTTAGGAACCACCTGGTCACTCTAGCATTCTTCTCTCTGTTTTGACACATCCAGGTGAGGGGTGCATGATCTGTGACCAACCAAAATTTTCTCCCCAACAGATCGTATTTGAGCGTCTCTACAGCCTACTTTATTACGAGACACTCTTTCTCGACTATGGAGTTATTTTTCTTCTGGGGATTTAGTTTCCTACTTAAATAAAGGATGGGGTGCTCCTCCCCTTGAGACTCCTGGGAGAGTACCGCCCCCAGCCCTACCTCAGATGCGTCGGTTTGGACTAAAAACTCTTTAGAGAAGTCAGGTGTGACCAACACTGGTTGGGCACAGAGAGCTTCTTTCAGGCTTCTAAAGGCCTGTTTGGTTTCGGGGGACCACTTTACCATTAGCGGCCCTCTTGCTTTTGTGGGGTCGGTTAGTGGGGTTGCCTTAGTTGCAAAATTGGGAATAAACCTTCTATAGTAACCAATTAATCCCAAAAAGGTCCTTACTTGTTTTTTTGTAACTGGCCTTGGCCAATTTTGTATCGCCTCTACTTTGAGTGTTTGGGATTTGAGTAAACCTCTGCCAATAGAATACCCCAGATATTTGGCCTCCTCCAGACCAATAGTGCATTTAGCGGGGTTAGCAGTTAGTCCAGCAGACCGAACTGCGTCAAGCACAGCTTAGACCTTTGGAAGGTGGGATTGCCAATCTTCACTATGGATTACCACATCATCCAGGTAGGCGGCAGCGTACCGAGCATGTGGTTTTAAAATTTTATCCATCATTCTTTGGAAAGTGGCGGGAGCTCCATGTAAGCCAAAAGGCAGCACCCTATACTGAAAGAGGCCGCCTGGGGTTGAGAAGGCCGTCTTTTCTTTTGCCCTTTCTGTGAGGGGAACCTGCCAGTACCCTTTTGTTAGGTCTAGGGTCGTGAGATATCTGGCTTTGCCCAGTCTCTCTACCAGTTCATCAACCCTGGGCATAGGCTAAGTATCAAATTTTGACACCGCGTTTAGTTTACGGTAGTCATTGCAAAACCTTGTTGTACCGTCTGGCCTTGGGACTAAAACTATAGGGCTGTTCCACCCACTTTGGGATTCCTCAATTACGCCTAGTTTTAGCATTTTTTAACCTCTAAACTTATAGCCTCTCTTTTGGCCTCTGGGATTCGGTACGGTTTAAGGTTAACTCGGACCCCCGGTTCAGAGACTAGGTCATGTTCAATTACGCTAGTTCTACCTGGCTGTGTAGAGAAGACTTCTTTGTTTCTTCACACTAAATTCTGTAACCTCTCGTTTCTGATGAACGGACAGGGTTTCAGCTATGTTAACCTCTGGGTCAATTTCTCGATTCTCTGACGGACCTGGGGGTACTAGGGTTAACAAGACCTCTCTATATTTCCAGGGCTTTTCCTCCTACCTGGCTGTCTCACTTTGTAATTTACTTCTCCCACTCTTCCCAAGACCTCATATGGCCCATGCCACTTAGCAAGGAATTTACTCTCTACGGTGGGGACCAGAACTAGCACCCTATCGCCTGGAAAAAAATTCTGACCCTAGCACCCTTATTATACGTATTCCTCTGTGCCTCTTGAGCTTTTTCCATGTGTTCCCTCACTATAGCCAGGACTGCAGCTATGCGGTCCTGCATCTGGGCAACATGCTCTATTACACTTCTGTATGGGGTAACCTCGTGTTTACAAATGCCCAGAGATGGTTATTCAAGGGGTCCTCTGGGCTAGGGCCCATACATTGATACCACAACGAATAAGGTTCAACGCTGTTGCATTGCATTGGTTCAGCATTTAGTGGGCAGACGTTCGCGGTGTGGCCCCTCTCATAACAATTTACACATTTAGGTACATAGTCTGTGTCCCACTTAGAGCCCTTTTTCGGTTCTCCATGTTAGCTGTTGCCCTTAGTATGCGAGCCACTGTTGCTGGTGCTGTGTGAAGGCGGTCGTCGCTCTTCAGTCCCCCTTAACCCTGGTACCCTTTTACCATCTCTGGAAGAGTCCTGGAACCTTGGGTAGTGGGGATGCTCCATGACTGTGGGTTGCAGGTGCTCTTCTGCTGCATTGTACCTTTCTACGAGGGCCACCAGCTCATCTGCATTGTGGGGGTCACTCTGACTGACCCAATGGCGTAGGGCAACGGGAAGTTTCCTCAAGAACTGGTCCATGACCAACCGTTCCACGATGTGGCTTGCTGAGTTGATCTCGGGTTGTAGCCACTTCCGAGCGAGGTGGATGAGGTCATACATCTGGGATCGGGTGGCTTTATCCAACGTGAAGGACCATGCGTGGAACCTTTGGGCGCGAATGGCCGTGGTTACACCGAGGCGGGCGAGGATCTCGAACTTCAATTTTGTATAGACGTTAGCTTCGGCTGGTTCTAGATCAAAGTAAGCCTTCTAGGGTTCGCCACTTAAGAAGGGTGCAATCAGACTGGCCCACTCAGCTTCTGGCCAACCCTCTCTCTGTGCCGTGCGTTCAAAAGTGAGAAGATAGGTTTCAACATCATCCGAGGGCCCCATCTTCTGAAGGTAGTGGCTTGCCCTGGTCATTTTCGGAACTGGGCCTGCCTCTGCCAGTAGAGTCTTAATGATAGTCCCTCTCAGGATCTCGAGTTCCTGCTGTAAGCCCTGGGCGAACTGTTGTTGATCCTCTCTCAGCAAGCGGTTTGTCTCTTGCTGGTTTGCATTCGCCTGTTGCTGGTTTGCATTAATCTCTTGCTGGGCTATTAGCAGCTGTTGCTGGGTTGCATTCGCATTTTGCAGGGCTGCATTCGCCTCTTGCAGGGCTGCATTCGTCTGTTGCTGGTTTGCATTAGTCTCTTGCTGGGCTATTAACAGCTTTTGCTGGGTTTCATTCGCGTCTTTCTGGGCAGCGACATTGCGTACCAGCGCACTCACCACGTCTTCCATCTTGTTTGGGGGAAAAAAAACTTTTTTTTTTTTTTTAAAGTTCTTTAACCCGCAGACCTTTTAGTGTTCTGCCCGCATTCTCCACCATATGTGACAACCGGCTTACTCCTGGGGCTCCGCCGTCTGTCCGGGACTGTTAGAACACAGTCTTTTAGGGTAGGTTAAATAACGAGGCGTGACGTGCTGTTCCTTTAAACAGGCTACTGCCTGGTTTATTCAGTCCCAGGCACTGAGACTGCCACAGGGAATACAAAATAATACATAAGCAAACCAAAACCTGCTCGCCTGAGCAATAACTTAACTTAAGGTTTTCCCTGACTGGGGTTGGAATGGCTTATCCACTTCCAACAACAAAAATAAGTAACTTTGCAGTTTTAGAAAAAAGGAACAGAATAATTTAACCTGTTTGGTGAGAGGCGTTTCCCCTCTCTGCTTCCAGCAGCCTTCCTGCCTCCAGGCTCTTGGGGAAAGGGAAGAGGAACCAGGAAATCAGTCTTAAATACCTGATTTCTAACTAGCAGGACAGTTGACAGAAATCAGGCAGCAGACAAACTCTGGTCTGGATCCCTCATCCCTCAGTTCCAGCACTTGCCAAACTGTGGGATGGAGTGCATGCATTCTGAGGCTGCACTTTTCAGCCTAAACAGGATAGAAACTGTTCAGTATCCTGGGAGACCTATATATGGAATTTATTACCATATCCTGGTTTCTGTCACTATATATATATATATATATACACACACACACTCACACACACATACATACATACATAAATACATACATACATCTCGGTGAAAGCTGCTGTTTCGGGATAAAAGATACCTTTATGTACATGTGTACTTTGGGAAATTTGTAAGTACAAATTTATCTGGATTCTACTAAGAACTCACTGAATATCCAGTTTTTTGAAAGGCATACAGGCATACCCCGCTTTAAGGACACTCACTTTAAGTACACTCGCGAGTAAGTACATGTCGCCCAATAGGCAAACGGCAGCTCACGCATACGCCTGTCTGCACGTCCTGACAGTAATACCGGCTCCCTACCTGTACCGAAGCTGTGCGCAAGCGGGGAGGCTATAGAGCCTGTTACACATGTGTTATTTACATCAGTTATGCACGTATATGATGATTGCAGTACTGTACATGCATCGATAAGTGGAAAAAAGGTAGTGCTTCACTTTAAGTACATTTTCGCTTTACATACATGCTCCGGTCCCATTGCGTATGTTAATGCGGGGTATGCCTGTATTTGCAGTATTTTGCTTGTGTTTTTCTTTCCACATATATATTTATCTGCACTCCCCACAAACATCCTGGATAGCTGCACTGATAGTGTATGCAGCACTGTGCATAGAATTTTGCAGGTCCAATGATTTTATAATCTACTAGCTAAGAGACCCGGCGTTGCCCGGGATTAAAATTTCACGCTCCCTCCTCACTCCACTCCCCCTGTCTTTCTCCGCTCCCCCAGTCTTTCTCCGCTTCCCCTCTCTCTCCGCTCCCCCCCCAGCGCAACTCCAGTCTCGTGCCCCCCCCCTCTGCGCAGCTCTGGACCCCCCCCCCTGCGCAGCTCTGGTCCGCTCCATGCGCAGCTCTGGCCCCCCCTGCGCAGCTCTGGTCCCCCCCCTCTGCGCAGCACACAGTGTCACATACACACAGTGTGAAACACACACACAGTGTCACACACACACAGTGTCACACACACACAGTGTCTCACACATAAACAGTGACACACACACACACACACACACACACACACACACACACACACACACACACACACACACACACACACACACACACACACACACAGTGTGACACACACACACACAGTGTGACACACACACACAGTGACACACAAAGTGAGACACACACACTCACAGTCTCCCATACACACACACACACACACACACACACACACACACAGTGGACAGGAGGTGGGGGGGTAGGGAGAGTGGAATGTCCGGCGATCCGAACAGGCGGCACCCCACCTCCCGCCAGCCGTGACTGCGCACCACCACCCCACCCCCCGCGCCCATCTCCCTCCCTATGCGGGCAAGCAAGGGAGCGCCGTGGGGAAGAGGACCAGAGGGAAGGGCATGTCCCGCGCGGCCGCCATTGCCCTGTTCCTATCTACTCCCCCCCCGCTGGCCGCCGTTGCACGATTGGACGGAGGAGTGGAAGGACTGCCCAGTCAGGAAGCGGAATGTGGGAATCAGCCCTGCACCCGTGCTGGCGCAGAGCATTGCCACAAGTCAGGAGTCTGTGAGGGTACGGGCTGGAAGATGTGGGGGTGAGATGCGGGTGATGGGGGGAGACGGCGGGGAGGTGAGCTGGGGGGGTGATGGATGGGGGGGAGCCGGTGGTCCGGGCCGCTGGGTGAAGAGGGCAGTGGCCGGGTGGTTGTGCGTGTGTGTGGCAGTTGGGGGAGGCCGAGGGGGAAGGTGAGCTGCGGGCGAGGAGGAGAAGAGAGTGGCAGTTGGGTGACATCATAGAGCCACGCAGGCCAATGAGAGGCGTGCGGGGCGGGGATACGGACCAATCTGATTGGCCAGAGGCTGAGTGACAGACCCACGGACCAATCAGATTCACCACATCTAGCAACAACCCCACAAATTTCAATTTTATATATTAAAGATTTGTTGTTGCTTGAGACACAAGAAGATACAGGGACTTGCCCAAAGTCACATAGACAGCTTAGACTAGGATTTCAACCGAGTTCACCTATTTCAAAGACAGTCTCGTTACTACAATCTACTCCATAACACAATAAACTCCTGGATTGTCAGTGTATGTAGATGTTACCAGCTGCTTCTTAAATTGGCAATCCAAGTGCTTTTTTTTAAAGCATTTATTCTTTTTTTTTTTACAGAGGATTGAAGCACACTCATTGAAAGTCATGAAAACCACTTCAGGGAAATAGAATAAAAGCATGAAACGCTAAGGGATTTGTAACCTACACTGCAGAGCTTGGCCAAACAGCACTTTACACAAACAGAATGAGTGTAAATGGAAATCAAATGATTCGGAATCCATGTTGTCTGTTAGAATCCATTTTGTTTCCTCAGACTGAACTGAGAAAGATTGTGAAATATAAGAAAAACACATTTAAGGAAGACAATTGATTTGTAGGAAAGTTCGATCAAGTGAATTGTTTATAGCACATTTTGGGTACATGATGAAGTCTGTCCAAGGCCAAGATAAGAGTATAGTCTTTGTGCCCAGACTTTTCCAAGGATCGTTTAATTATATTTTTGTTTCATCCTAACAAGCTATGTATGTATAGGATAAATTAGTAGCTAGGAATTACTATATGAATCCTGTTTGAGAATATATGCGTCAGAACAGAAAAGAAATACATAGCCCAAGACTGTTCTCCATTTTTAACCTGCCCCTGACGGAATTGGCTTGAAGCTTATTGTAACTGCCTCTAGTAGAATAAATCCTTTGGAAACTGCAAGACCAATTTATTCAGACAAGGAATCTGTATTTTCACACAGAAGATAAGTTTATTTTCAATAAGCTCACATATTAATGTAATATACTGTAAATAAAAATATAGGATATTGTAAGTATCTGTCGTCTAAATTTAGCCTAGGTTGAACGTGATGGACATATGTCTTTTTTCAACCTCATCTACTATGTAACTATATGTAACTATGCAACACCTCTTTTTAGTATCCCCAGACTGATGCCTGTTGCGGACGTGGGGCCCGAGTCCTTAATGGCTAAACAAACACAATGCGGGCGTAATATAACGGATTGTATAGATACTTTAAGATAGATACTAGAGATCCTCTTGATCCTTAACAAAGGATCAGCACAGTCATTTAAGAGCACATCAACATAACACTACACTTAAACGCTGCGCAGGTGTATGTCAGTGTTAGTGATGATACGGCTACCCAATACCTGGGTATCTAGGTCTATGTGATGGTGTCGCCACACCATCGGAGCTCTTTAATGCAACAAAGTGTAGCAGGCCTTCACAAAATAATTAGCTAGCACTTTAACTTCAACCATTGAGGGTCCCCTCCGACGGCAATCGCTACTCCATACAGCTACCCGGTGATGAACTGCTGGTACTCTCTGCACGCTGTACTGCTCTCCCTCCAGTCAATGACTGCTCTCTTTTAGCGGGTCATTCGATCAAGCCTGAAGTCATCCAGGCTCATGCAGATCTGCTGTAGCAGCTACTATACCCCCTTGCAGCTGATGATAGGGACTCCTAAAGCCCCTCTCTCAGCCCCACCTCTCCAGGGTCCAATAACATTGGCTGAGGCCCTGTCAACCACAAGTCACGTCCTACCTCGGACATGGCTCCCTGCTGCAGCTCAGCAAGCTGGGAGTTGTAGTTTCCTATTGCAACCAACGGGCAGTGTAAGTGTGTCGGCTGCCTGCAGTTACAAGGGGCTACATCTACAACAGTATTTCTTAAAAAACTTAGCATTCAAATGTTTAAAAAGGCCCTGCAGGAGCTATATGAAATTACCTTTGAGTAATAAAGTAAGGGGGTCTGTAATTTGTTCCCTTGAGTCAGGATGTTTAATTTGGGTTGTTATTTTTGATACTGGGATGCTAAAGTGCATTCAGATTGATTACTAATCACTTTGGCTATTGCTTCACCTGCAACAGCACACACCTTAATTTTCCTCACTGTTGGCATATGAAGTGTAAGGTGAAGATGAGCAATGGGCAAGCTTGTGCTGAACTAGAAGTAGAAGTCATTGTGATTGGGTCAATAAATTATTCTCAAAGCATTCCAGCCTTCTATAAATCACAAATAACACCATCAATTAAAAAGAGCCACATCTGGATTCCTGTTAAGAAAATTAAGACATCTCAATACTTTTTGATATCTTGTTATATAAGTCCATTTAAGTTTTTTAGCAAGAATGGGGAGGAAGTGCAATTAGCTTGTTAAAGGTGTTGGCCTGAAATACACAAGCTTGTGAATTCAGTTCCCGCCTGGAACAATGATACAATACTCTGTGTGATACTGGGTGGTCATCTCTGTACTTGAAAATGGAATTCTTGTTTCAATGAAAAAGAGGTATAAGTTTTGGTTTGGATGTGACAATGTTACTATTTAACTTTTTTATATTTTATTAAATTGTACTTCATTTTCAGCAGCTCACTAGCATTTATGTGTCTACAGTATATGTTTGTTAGTCTAGTATGGTCAGTCTAGTTTGTTGATGGTGTATTGCTTGATTCTCATTTATGTTTGGTTAGTTATATAGTAGTCTAGCAGTATACACTATGATTTCTCTGTCTGTTTATCTTCACATGTCCTGAGGATCATTTCATAGTCATCTGAGGCTTATCCGGATCTACCAAACTGGACTCTAATACATGGTTTGATCCATATTTGCCTATCCTTGTTATCTGGACTTTTAATTAACTCTAGGGCGCCGGAAGTCATTTATTGCATGTTATCGCACATGATTAGATGTAAGCACTTATTACGCTTGTCACTGGATGGGCACTTTTTGTTTGTAATATTTCTGTGAGCTAAAATAAAGGTCCTCATCAATCTCAGCATTATATGGGCCACATTCTTGGAATACTACAGTACTTCACGTAGCATTTGCAATGTAGCACGCAATACCAGAAGGATACCTTTTTCCGTCCACACGAAAACTCGCTGAAGCTATGTAAATATCCTGTTACATCGAACGCGGCTGTTATCTGTATCTGCATCACATCTGTGCATTTAATACAGTTGTAATATACTGTATATGGATTTGTGTTATGATGAATTGCTCTGCTGTTAACAGTAAGCAAATGGTTTCTTACCATGCAGTAAATACTATATTTCCTGTAATGTCAACATGTTTGCCGGTCAAAAAGCAAATTAATTGACTGCTCTCTACTTTCAACTGGGCGACACAGTCAAATTCAACCAGTGTTTCTCCTTCATTTTCTTCATCATCTGGGTGACGTAAGAGAAAAATGTATTGATTATACTTGTAAGTACATGCAGTGTTCTCAGTTACCATTCTGATTTGGGTTCATAGTACAGTTCTTCCTTTCTTTAGTCATTATTGTCTTGCATACCAAAAATGTACACATTGGTTCATAATAACCTACATTTTAAGTTCTCGAAGAAGCCAAGTTACATGTCTAAACTTTAGGTTGCATGTTAGAAAAGTTTCAATACTAAATCCACCGAATAAAGACAATAGTATGCAAGACAATACTGGGATATATGATGCAAAAACTGAGACAAGTACATCGCGTGGGAATGTAGAGAAATACCCGGGGACTCTCATACTGTATCTGGCAACCCCCCCCCCCCCCAAAGGTTACATATAAAGAAAGCTTTAGGGCTCATGAATATCTTCAGGTAACTTGGAAAGGTTGGTCCATTCCTGAGTTTTTATATTCTGAATATATATATATACAGTATATATATATATACAGTATACAGTATATATATATATATATATATATATATATATATATATATATATATATATATATATATATATATATATATATATATATATATATATATATATATATTATATATATATAGAGAGTTTAAAAAGGCTGCATAGTGCACCAAAACTTTGATATGTTTAAGTTAATTTGATATTTTTTCCTAGGGGAGAGAAAGAGAGGGAGCTTTAGGGCAGGATCACACTGTATTTACTGGCAATATGTTTCTATTTATGTATAATGATTGTAAACTCCCACTCGGGGAAACTGTTAGACATGACACCTAAATGATGCATGAGTCAGTTGTCTGACAGGCAGGCGATCTTTAACACACTGAATATTTTGTGGAAACCTCACTAACCACCTGAGGTCAGTTTCACAATATAATAGTTGTTTTAATGCCCAGTGGAAACATCAGACTTTTTTATGATACACATTGGAATAAAATCACATTAGTTCCACAATCCAATTATTTATTTCATAATACCCAGTGCAAATTCACTATATTATTATTATATTTAATTGACGCACCGTACACTAATATAGCAAACTGTATCATCTTTTTTTCTACATTAAACTAAAGCATTTAAAAACCGGATGTTAAAAAAAAACCCTACTGTTATTCCTTTCACTAATATAAAAACATAGGACTGTCCACATTGGTCATTCTGAGGGAAGAGCTTATTATGAGCCATGACATGACTAAGAGAAAGTTTAAGTTATGACTATGAGCAAAATGGGCCAGGAGTCATCAAAACGCGATGCGGGATATCGCACTCGATATGGTGGTATCTGCTATTGACTTACTCCGCGTTGCACTATGCGTACGCACAGCTATTGAACCATAGTTAATTGCCCCTCAGAAACAGCTTTGATCCACGTTATCATTGTCATAAATAGGAGCCAATGCTGTCTGAGAACTTTTAATTTCACACATTGCTAAATATAGTATCAACTGATCTCTTTTGATGAAGATCACAGTGACTTTTTAGTGTAATGCACTAAACAATGGATCATTTTGCACAAGGTCAGCGTTACAAATAAAAATAATAGCTACAGTAGTAGCCTAATTCTGTTGCACAATTTAGATTTTAAATTGAGTGTAGCTTGTGAGAGTTTGTGGTCGATATGTAATTAGATTAATCAATACTTACTTCATGCTGATTTTAAGATGATCATTTACCAAAATATCTATTCATCCTTTTTTGTATTTTGTCATTTTTTTTAATTTTTTATGAGAATAAAATGTTTCTCAATTAATATTTCTGGTCATTTTCAACTCAAAAGAACTCCAATGTAAGATAATGTTAAATAACAACAAAAATAAATGATGACTTAAAAAGAATGAGCTAAACGTTACATTCAATTTTGCAAAAAAAAACCAACAACAATATATATATATATATATATATATATAATTAATCAATTAATGGCATGGAAAGCGCATCATTGCAATTTTATAATAATGCATATTTTCACTCAGACTTTATAATTAAGCATTATAATGAGACTTAATCCATATTAAAAAATAGTGCACAGAAGTAGATTTAAGAGTAGAAAGAATAAGCAGTGCAATAAAATCGAAACAATTGCATTAAGAGGGTTAAATGTTGTGATGAAAACAAACCATTTTCATTGACATTAATTTTTGCCACCACTCACCATCTGGGGGATAACCACTTTCTTCAAGAGTTGAATGAACAAGAAAGATCAGAATTCCAACAGCGGCACGATTTAGCATTGTGCAGAGAGCCAAATGAAATGTGTGTGAGCTCCAAAGAGATGCTGGGTCTGAGTTTTCTTCTATACTATGACATGATATAAGCAATGTGCACTTCTAAAGTAACCGCAGCCAGGGGGAAGTATAAACATACCAATGGGGGCAAAGCACAGAAAAAGGAAGCTACGTTCAACTGGATCCTACACATAGTAGCACAAAAAATGAAACTACTATAATGTTGTCAAAGCTGAAACACTCTACCATCATATCATTACAGACTTGAATAAGGAACAGTTAACCCAGTAAGGCAGGAGTCCCCTAATGAAATTAAGACATACGATAACTTTGGTACAGTAGTCCATGTTGTGCTAATCTGTCTAATTTTCTTTCATTATTTCATTTATTTTGTGAGTTTGTTGCCCTGTGTATTATTTCACTGGTGTAAGATGCTACCCTGGCAACCTCTCCTGCTGTCTTAAGGAGTATGAAGGGCACTGTCCATTTTGAGCAACTGATATCTCCAACAGCAGTAAAACTAAACTTCGATAAGGGCATTAATGCACGATAAGTGCCCTTTTAGAGCGATGTTGCATGTGTAGCTGTTCATAATGCTTTGATAACAGGGCAATATCGTACTAAAACTAAAACACTCTGGCTATAACAAGTAGTGCGGTATTTTTTTTGCCAACAACTACTGTACTATTCACTAAACGCCGATATGCATATTGTACTATAAAAACTTGCATCTTTTCCTGCGACCCAAAGGATGGCGAGATCAGAATTGTGATTTGCATATCAAGGAGTTTCTTTTATTTTTACTGCATAGGATTGAATCTGGGGGTCTCTGGAGCTGACCCGCATATTTATTTCAGCTCCGGAGACCCACAGATTCAATCCTTTATAAAAAAATTAAAGCCAGTTTCTTTACCTTAGCAGCTAACCACTAAGGTTTTGAAGGGGTTAAATGGCAGAAACTGCTTTGTTGTTGATAGAGGGGGTGGGTGAAGCTTGTAGTTGCCCCATGGTGGGTGTTTAGAACTTGCAGGAGGGCGGCAGTAGAAGTTAACCAGTTAATTATCTTAGCGGTTACAACCGCTAAGGTTCTGAAAGGGTTAAACTCTTGCGCTACCCTCCCAAAAGGCCTAAACACCAAACAGGGGCAACTACCACCTTCACCCACCCCCTGTACCAACAATACTACTCCAAAATGGGTAATAGTGCTATTAGCCAAAGATGGCTAAAAGTTATTTTCCCTATTCAAAAAAACATTACAGTGCATTACAGTAAAAATAAATACATCTCCCCCCCGCCCCGACACACAATTTAATGGGCAAAATTCCTATTACCCAGATATGGATAATAGCACATTTGTCCATTAAAAATAAAACATTAGCCAGCCAGCATAAAGTAAATGAAAGTTGGATTTACCCCTGCCAGGATGAAGGCCATCCTAATCCCCATCCTCCTCGATCACTTTAGCGGTTAGTAATTACTATAGTAATTAAAGGGTTAACACCCCTCCCCCACTACCCATTTGGGAGGCCTAATCACCCTCCCCAGGGCAACTACCCGCACCCCCTCTACCCATTGATTATAACAGTGGTAAACCATGCCCCAAACATGGGAATGGATTACCACAATGGCAATGAATGGGCAAGCTAAAAAAATAGACAAAATAACACACATGACATTTAAATAAAAACAAGCAAGCTAAAAAAAATTACAAAAAATACAATACATTACAATGAAATTAAACAAACATTTGCCAAAAAATGCATTGAGTGTCTCTGTGCTTATCTATACCAAGAAAGGGCATAGATTAGCATATTGGCAATAAATGGGCAGCCTAAAAAAAAATACACAATTAAATTGTATTGTATTGTATTGTATGTCTTTATTTATATAGCGCCATTAATGTACATAGCGCTTCACAGTAGTACCGTAATACATGTGGTAAATAACAGATAATATAAATAACAGATCATGGGAATAAGTGCTTTAGACATAAACGTAAC
Organism: Ascaphus truei; assembly: GCF_040206685.1. Classification (NCBI taxonomy): domain Eukaryota; kingdom Metazoa; phylum Chordata; class Amphibia; order Anura; family Ascaphidae; genus Ascaphus; species Ascaphus truei. Next base: position 52,429,431 of record NC_134483.1, on the reverse strand, counting down.
ATTAAGGAAGAGGAGTCCCTGCCCCGAGGAGCTTACAGTCTAATTGGTAGGTAGGGAGAACGTACAGAGACAGTAGGAGGGAGTTCTGGTAAGTGCGTCTGCAGGGGGCCAAGCTTTATGTATCATGTGTTCACAATATTCACAGTGCTATTCATATGCTTCTTTAAGCAAGTGTGTCTTAAGGTGTGTCTTAAAGGTGGATAGAGAGGGTGCTAGTCGGGTACTGAGGGGAAGGGCATTCCAGAGGTGTGGGGCAGTCAGTGAAAAAGGTTTAAGGCGGGAGAGGGCTTTAGATACAAAAGGGGTAGAAAGAAGACATCCTTGAGCAGAACGCAAGAGTCGGGATGGTGCATAGCGAGAAATTAGGGCTGAGATGTAAGGAGGGGCAGAAGAGTGTAAAGCTTTAAAAGTGAGGAGAAGAATGGAGTGTGAGATGCGGGATTTGATCGGAAGCCAGGAGAGGGATTTCATGAGGGGAGATGCTGAGACAGATCTAGGAAAGAGTAGAGTGATTCTGGCAGCAGCATTTAGGATAGATTGTAGGGGAGACAGGTGAGAGGCAGGAAGGCCGGACAGCAGGAGGTTACAGTAATCAAGACGGGAGAGAATGAGGGCCTGAGTCAGAGTTTTAGCAGTCGAGCAACAGAGGAAAGGGCGTATCTTTGTTATATTGCGGAGGAAAAAGCGACAAGTTTTAGAAATGTTTTGAATGTGAGGGGCGAATGTGAGAGAGGAGTTGAGTGTGACCCCTAGGCAGCGTGCTTGGGCTACTGGGTGAATGATCGTAGTTCCAACAGTAATGTGGAAGGAGGTAGTAGGGCCAGGTTTGGGAGGACGTATGAGGAGCTCTGTTTTAGCCATGTTGAGTTTAAGGCGGCGGAGGGCCATCCAGGATGATATAGCAGAGAGACATTCAGAAACTTTGGTTTGTACAGCAGGTGCAAGGTCGGTTGTTGAAAAGTATATTTGTGTGTCGTCAGCATAGAGGTGATATTTAAACCCAAAAGATGTTATTAGGTCACCTAGAGAGAGTGTGTACAGAGAAAAGAGTAGAGGTCCCAAGACATAGCCCTGGGGTACCCCCACAGAGAGATCAAGAGGAGGTGTTAGCAGAAGAGACACTGAAAGTACGATGGGAGAGGTAGGATGAGATCCAGGATAGAGCTTTGTTCCGAATACCAAGAGTATGGGAAATGTGAAGGAGAAGAGGGTGGTCCACGGTGTCAAATGCTGGAGAGAGGTCGAGTAATATGAGCAGAGTGTAATGACCTCTGTCTTTGGCAGCATGGAGGTCTTCAGTTATTTTAGTGAGGGCTGTTTCCGTGGAGTGAGCAGTGCGGAAGCCAGATTGTAGAGGGTCTAGGAGAGAATAGGTGTTGAGAAAATGGAGCAAGCGAGAGAATACAAGACGTTCATGGAGTTTAGAGGCAAAAGGCAGGAGGGAGACAGGTCGATAGTTAGAAAGACAGGTAGGGTCAAGCTTGCTGTTTTTGAGTAATGGTATGACTGTTGCATGTTTGAAGGAGGATGGAAAGGTTCCAGAGCAGAGTGAGGAGTTAAAAATGTGTGTGAGCGTAGGGATTATAGTAGGAGCAAGAGGTTTTAGGAGATGGGAGGGAATGGGGTCAAGAGGGCAAGTGGTAGAGGGAGAAGAGGCGATCAACAGCGACACATCCTCCTCTGAGACAGTGGAAAAAGTGTCAAGGAAGGCAGGAGGCGAGTTAGGAAGAGGTGTAGGATGGGAGGAAGAAACAGAGGGGATGTTCTGCCTTATGGATTCTACCTTTTCCTTAAAATAGTCAGCAAAGTCCTGAGCGGAGATGGAGGAAGGAGAGGCAGCTGAGGGTGGTTTGAGTAGAGTATCAAAGACAGAGAACAGTCGGCGTGGGTTAGACTTGTGCATGTTGATTAGTGCACCAAAGTAGGCTTGTTTAGCTTGCGAGAGGGCAGAGCTGAAACAGGATAGCATAAATTTGTAGTGAAATCAATGTGTTTCTTACCTTTTCCGTATTCACCCTTGTCCTACACCAACTCTTTACCCTCAACGCAATGCTCAACAGCCTGATGCGAAGAAGTCCATGATCCTCTGTTGATTTAAGAAACATCTCCGGTAAATTCTTTCCTTCTCTTCTGTCTTCTCTTCTTCGTAATCCAAGGGGGCCAGGAGATGTTTCCCCAACATCTCCTTGGACGCAAATGAGATGGGTTCAGATCTTGTATAAGGCTGGAGACGGCACATTTGAGTGTCAAATAGTACACACCCTATCCGATTGATTGGTGTACCATATGACAGTTTAAATTTTTTTTAAGGATGTGACATCATCATAAAGAGAGGGAAGCCAGCCAATCAGGCTTCGCTCCCTTTAAGATAACGTCAAAAAAACCCCCAAAAAAACCCATCACATGGTACATCAATCAGTTGGATTGGAAGATATACCATGTGATGCCTTTCCTTTTTTGGAGTGCTGTGACATCATCAAAAAGGGAAGGAGGCATGCTACCTGGTTGACTATCTTACGTCTGTAAGAGATGTGTGCAGAGGTATGCAATGGAGACCGTTTTTAAGGTGAAATTAAAATAAGGCTTTATTGCGCCTGTCCCTTTTAACACAGCAAAACATATGAAAACAACAAATGCCTAACCCTGTTTAAGGGCTAACTTACCTCCCCAGTCCCTTTCTCCAGGGCTGGAGGGATAATCCCATTACCACCCTATTCCCCAAAGTCTCAAGAGATACCTTAAAGCAGGTGTCCCTTCATGTCAGTCTCTGGTAGGTTCCTGGGTCCCCTGTGTCCAGGAATATAGGTCTTTGGGTGTCTTGATCTCAGCAGAGCCTTTCTGCTCAAGACCTCTTTCCTCTTGTCAGCACCCTTGTGTACTGAGGAAAATCTCCCTTCCTGTCTCAGAGGCAGGCTTTTTCTGACACCTCTAATCAGCCAGGTGGTGTTGGTTAATTGTCTACCAGCAGTTAACCACCACACTGCTGGATTAGAGGCACATTTTTGAACAGGGATAAGTCTCCTGTTACAACGTCCCTTTTTGATGATGTCACATCACTCCAAAAAGAAGTCCCTAAAAAAAATATTGATACAAACTGGTTACATAGAAGTGGAAAACCTCGCTCTAACTCTTTTATCAAATAAATAGTTCTGGTCGCGTGCTGCCAGGGATAAGTACATAGACTAAAAGGGATGTGTGTCTAGAGAACACACGGAAAGATCCCCACTAGGGCGCACCGCAGGCCTGAGTATTATTAAATCCTGGTCCTTAGTGCGCTAGACATACAACATAAATAATTTTATTAAATCACTATTAAAATTTGTTTAAAAACCATTGAAGCTCCTAGTGTCTCCAGAGTGTTCAAATTCAACGTTAGGCGAGATATACTACTTATGTTTTGATATATTCCCTTTGACTGATTTTTGGCCTCTTATGAAGTGCCCTAGGTGAGGTATTAATATACCTTTATATATGCCTAATTTTGATAAGAGGAGGTGAATCAGTGATATTAACTTCTTACGTATACAGAGTCCTGCCAGATCTATCTACTCTATATTCAGAGTGGATATACGTTATATTTATCAGGGAGAAATCATGACTAAATGTTTGTCATGATATCAAAACATGGTCATATAATAGTAATGTTAAGAAAATCAAAAATCCAATGGATAGTTAGTATATGTATATATACACTGCATCCGTGTAAAGCCGTAACCCATATAGCCGTACTGCTATTTTCAAAGTTTAATCCAGTTTTGAACTTGCCTTGTTGATACTGATATTTACATTCATACAGAGTTGAGCTATCCCCTGATATTCACTTGGACACTGTGGATAGTATCCCAGTTTATTGCCAGATAGAGTTGTTCTCTTCTGACCTACTTGAGGTTACCAGGTATGTGGGGATAAATAAGTGTATAGATAGTAACACTGTAATTCCAGCAGTTGGCAATATCACTTATTTGTTAATATTTAATAGCTGTACACTTAGGTATGCTAATATCTAGTGCAGTAAGGTGTATCTTTATACACACTGCTGATGCTAGGTATATGTCTGTGATGTTGAATAGTTGGCAGTGATCATGTGGTCTATGATTCTAAGTCACTACTGCCTGACTATAACTCAGTAGAGATGAGATGTATATAACCTGTTCTCACATTGATGCGTGTGCCTATAGTGTGTTAGTTTTACTTTTGTATATTTTGATGTTAATGTCATCTGTTTAAACTTGTCACCAAGGTCACGTGATACTGGCCGCCCATATACTCCCATTGCTAGCTCCAAGACCAGCGCTGATGTAAAGTTTGTCTTATGCCTGTGCTCAGTTATTCAGACAGTAATAGTGTATTGAGCTCGGTGAGTACTTCAGCTGTATTGCTGTTGTTAGGACCCGTTGCTATTATCACGTGTTAATAGCCGCCTGCGGTTCACCGTCGTTGGTGCAGAGCTCGGCGCTAAGGTAAAGTGAATACTTTTTTCTTAACCATGGGCACACATCCGGCCATATGTTGTGATTTTACTATATTATGACAGCGTATCGTTTGTTAGGACTCGCGACCTAGGTCACGTGATGCTAGCCGCCTGTGTATTACTATCGCTGACAAGAAGGGAGATTTTCCTCAGTACACAAGGGTGCTGACAAGAGGAAAGAGGTCTTGAGCAGAAAGGCTCTGCTGAGATCAAGACACCCAAAGACCTATATTCCTGGACACAGGGGACCCAGGAACCTACCAGAGACTGACATGAAGGGACACCTGCTTTAAGGTATCTCTTGAGACTTTGGGGAATAGGGTGGTAATGGGATTATCCCTCCAGCCCTGGAGAAAGGGACTGGGGAGGTAAGTTAGCCCTTAAACAGGGTTAGGCATTTGTTGTTTTCATATGTTTTGCTGTGTTAAAAGGGACAGGCGCAATAAAGCCTTATTTTAATTTCACCTTAAAAACGGTCTCCATTGCATACCTCTGCACACATCTCTTACAGACGTAAGATAGTCAACCAGGTAGCATGCCTCCTTCCCTTTTTGATGATGTCACAGCACTCCAAAAAAGGAAAGGCATCACATGGTATATCTTCCAATCCAACTGATTGATGTACCATGTGATGGGTTTTTTTGGGTTTTTTTTTGACGTTATCTTAAAGGGAGCGAAGCCTGATTGGCTGGCTTCCCTCTCTTTATGATGATGTCACATCCTTAAAAAAAATTTAAACTGTCATATGGTACACCAATCAATCGGATAGGGTGTGTACTATTTGACACTCAAATGTGCCGTCTCCAGCCTTATACAAGATCTGTACCCATCTCATTTGCGTCCAAGGAGATGTTGGGGAAACATCTCCTGGCCCCCTTGGATTACGAAGAAGAGAAGACAGAAGAGAAGGAAAGAATTTACCGGAGATGTTTCTTAAATCAACAGAGGATCATGGACTTCTTCGCATCAGGCTGTTGAGCATTGCGTTGAGGGTAAAGAGTTGGTGTAGGACAAGGGTGAATACGGAAAAGGTAAGAAACACATTGATTTCACTACAAATTTATGCTATCCTGTTTCAGCTCTGCCCTCTCGCAAGCTAAACAAGCCTACTTTGGTGCACTAATCAACATGCACAAGTCTAACCCACGACGACTGTTCTCTGTCTTTGATACTCTACTCAAACCACCCTCAGCTGCCTCTCCTTCCTCCATCTCCGCTCAGGACTTTGCTGACTATTTTAAGGAAAAGGTGGAATCCATAAGGCAGAACATCCCCTCTGTTTCTTCCTCCCATCCTACACCTCTTCCTAACTCGCCTCCTGCCTTCCTTGACTCTTTTTCCACTGTCTCAGAGGAGGATGTGTCGCTGTTGATCGCCTCTTCTCCCTCTACCACTTGCCCTCTTGACCCCATTCCCTCCCATCTCCTAAAACCTCTTGCTCCTACTATAATCCCTACGCTCACACACATTTTTAACTCCTCACTCTGCTCTGGAACCTTTCCATCCTCCTTCAAACATGCAACAGTCATACACTGGCGACACACTTTATTCGAGCTCGGCTAGTCCCACGAATTCGGGTATACCCGGGTGTATTGAGGTTTGTGACTGTTTTCTGCCCGAGTGCATTGAGGTATTTTCCAGGCAGGGATTGAAGCATTTTATTCCCGCTGGCTGCAATACTGCACAGTATATATATATATACTGCATTACAATTCATGAATTTATGCCATCTGGTAGACACGCGAAGCATTGCAGCTTATTAAATCCTAATCATTATCATTTAACAGATCAGCCGCCCGTCAGCCAGGCATGAACCCAGGCTGGGAAGGCAAACGCAACGGGGCTTGTCAGAGGTGAGGAGCGGCGCATTCCAGGTATCTGCCAGGTACATACTTGGTATTTGCTCGAATAAAGTGTGTCGGTGCAGTACCATTACTCAAAAACAGCAAGCTTGACCCTACCTGTCTTTCTAACTATCGACCTGTCTCCCTCCTGCCTTTTGCCTCTAAACTCCTTGAACGTCTTGTATTCTCTCGTTTGCTCCATTTTCTCAACACCTATTCTCTCCTAGACCCTCTACAATCTGGCTTCCGCACTGCTCACTCCACGGAAACAGCCCTCACTAAAATAACTGAAGACCTCCATGCTGCCAAAGACAGAGGTCATTACACTCTGCTCATATTACTCGACCTCTCTGCAGCATTTGACACCGTGGACCACCCTCTTCTCCTTCACATTTCCCATACTCTTGGTATTCGGAACAAAGCTCTATCCTGGATCTCATCCTACCTCTCCCATCGTACTTTCAGCGTATTACTATCGCTGATTCCAAGACCAGCGCTGATGTAGGAGCTAGTTTGTGTTAGTGTTCGATAACTCCAACAATCATTGTATTTTATGCTCAGTAAGTACAATGGCGGTGTAGCTACTGATGGAACGCGCTACTATTTACATATGTTCATAGCTGCCTGTGGGGCATCGTGACTAGTATATCACTCGGCACTACAGCAAAATCAATGTTTTATTCCTATCTAAGAATGCGGGACACTAGGACTGCTTCATATTACATAACGTAGCATGGTCTTGGAATCAGCGATAGTAATACACAGGCGGCTAGCATCACGTGACCTAGGTCGCGAGTCCTAACAAACGATACGCTGTCATAATATAGTAAAACCACAACATATGGCCGGATGTGTGCCCATGGTTAAGAAAAAAGTATTCACTTTACCTTAGCGCCGAGCTCTGCACCAACGACGGTGAACCGCAGGCGGCTATTAACACGTGATAATTGCAACGGGTCCTAACAACAGCAATACAGCTGAAGTACTCACCGAGCTCAATACACTATTACTGTCTGAATAACTGAGCACAGGCATAAGACAGACTTTACATCAGCGCTGGTCTTGGAGCTAGCAACGGGAGTATATGGGCGGCCAGTATCACGTGACCTTGGTGACAAGTTTAAACAGATGACATTAACATCAAAATATACAAAAGTAAAACTAACACACTATATATAGGCACAAGCATCAATGTGAGAACAGTATATATACATCTCATCTCTACTGAGTTATAGTCAGGCAGTAGTGACTTAGAATCATAGGCCACATGATCACTGCCAACTATTCAACATCACAGACATATACCTAGCATCAGCAGTGTGTATAAAGATACACCTTACTGCACTAGATATTAGCATACCTAAGTGTACAGCTATTAAATATTAACAAATAAGTGATATTGCCAACTGCTGGAATTACAGTGTTACTATCTATACTCTTATTTATCCCCACATACCTGGTAACCTCAAGTAGGTCAGAAGAGAACAACTCTATCTGGCAATAAACTGGGATACTATCCACAGTGTCCAAGTGAATATCAGGGGATAGCTCAACTCTGTATGAATGTAAATATCAGTATCAACAAGGCAAGTTCAAAACTGGATTAAACTTTGAAAATAGCAGTACGGCTATATGGGTTACGGCTTTACACGGATGCAGTGTATATATACATATACTAACTACCCATTGGATTTTTGATTTTCTTAACATTACTATTATATGACCATGTTTTGATATCATGACAAACATTTTAGTCATGATTTCTCCCTGATAAATATTACGTATACCCACTCTGAATATAGAGTAGATAGATCTGGCAGGTCTCTGTATACGTAAGAAGTTAATATCACTGATTCACCTCCTCTTATCAAAATTAGGCATATATAAAGGTATATTAATACCTCACCTAGGGCACTTCATAAGAGGCCAAAAATCAGTCAAAGGGAATATATCAAAACATAAGTACTATATCTCGCCTAACGTAGAATTTGAACACTCTGGAGACACTAGGAGCTTCAATGGTTTTTAAACAAATTTTAATAGTGATTTAATAAAATTATTTATGTTGTATGTCTAGCGCACTAAGGACCAGGATTTAATAATACTCAGGCCTGCGGTGCGCCCTAGTGGGGATCTTTCCGTGTGTTCTCTAGACACACATCCCTTTTAGTCTACAAACTGGTTAACCAATAAACCATTAGGAAACTTTAGGTGTAACAAATGTGTCACATGTAAATACATGGACACAAAAAAATTATTTTTGTCACCAACGGGCAAGATTAATATAATTAATGCTTTTATTAACTGTAGATCATAATTTATAGTATATAAAAATACCTGTGCTTTGAAATATATAGGTAAAACCAAACGAGAACTTCACATAAGAATAAAAAAAACACATTAAAAACATTAAAAATGCCCAAAAGCCCTTGCTACAAAGCAAAAAAATGACATAATTTGCCAAGGCACTTTTTGCTTACCCATGATTGTGACTTAGCTCAATTTAAATGTATGGGTTTTGGAGCAAGTGGCTCCTCATATTAGAGGTGGAGATCGAAAAAGAGTACTACTGCAAAAAGGACAGCAGTGAATCTATGATTTGCACACCAAAGTACCCTGTGGATTACTGTATATGAACATTTAGATATTGTCCCTTTTCTATAATAGAGTATCTAATGTATTATAGTTACAGTTATATGTTTGCACATTGGCTCAGTGAGTAAAGACACTAATTGGCACTGAGCCTGGTTCAATTCACAGTGTCAGCTCCTTGTGACCTTGGGCAAGTAACTTTATCTCCCTGTGCCTCAGGCACAAAAAAAACATAGATTGTAAACTCTACGGGGCAGGGACCTGTGTCTGCAAAATGTCTCTAAAGCGCTACGTACAACTAGCAGCGCTATACCGCAACATGCTATTATTATTATGTATTTTTACAATTGTAATTTGTGTTTATTAAAATTATTATTTTTTATTGAAATATATGCATTATGATGTAAACCTTATAATCAATGAATTACTCTCCTTACAATACTTGTCTGATATTATGCTAATTTTCTACAAAGAAAAACTTTCCATCTTCTAAAACAATATGGGTTATATCATCATATGATGCATGTGTTTAGTCAAATTTCTATTTAGATGCATTTCATTATATAGTTGATATTATACTTTAGTAATTGTAGGTATGATTGGCCATATTGTAAGGATTATTGGCAAAGGTATATAAGGGGATAAGCCTCACAGCCACCTTCCCCTGACAAAGCTTTTGGACAAGCGAAACGCGTAGGGTTTGCTAGGTTGTGCTGTTTTTAATTCAGAGGAGGTGTGAGGAGACACCAGCCTTTGGCAATTTGTCATCCGTGATGTCAGACTGCCAACGTGAGGAGTCCAGAAGTGAACGGAGAAATACATGCAAACGCCTGGAGCCCTGCCATGTGCCGGCAACTGCAGCACTGCATACTGTATACTCACCGTAACGTCTGACTCGCCTGCATTTCAGTGGTGACTATAAAGGCTCTTCTCCTATCTGTCCCTCTCTGATGCTGCCCTAATTTGCCTATGACGCAAGTGAGAATTGGGGCTAATGAGGCTCACAATATATCTTTGTATTTTTCTAAGAAGGCCGTGCTTGTCTTTTATTCTTCTCTTTCCTTTATTGACAGACGCTCATGTGAGCACCATCTTCTTCTGTTATCAACCTCGAAAATCAATCCTAATATTAAGAGACTGAAATGCACGTTCAGAAATCACATTGAGACATTTTAAATCCAGATTCTTCTTTATTTTTATTTTTTAAGTGTTCCCCCACCCAATCGCATATAGAGTGTATGTGAGGGGGAATGTATATGTTACCAGGTGTGGTGCAATATACCTGTCAGGCTCACAGGAGGCCTGAGCCTCCGCCAGTGAGAGCCTGGGGTGAATCCTCTGGAACGATCTTACTTACAGCGCCTCCACCTGTGTAGGATTCTAGGAGTGTAGAATGTTCCCTACAGACGACCCACATATAGTAACCACATACACAGGAGTATAAGTATAACAATTTACTATATGCAGATAATAACATCACACAATACACATGCATCAACCATATGACATCAACAGTGCATAACATCAGTGTCACCCTGTAACACTACTAAGCACAACTATCCACACACCTCGCAGGACCTTAACCCCACACTATATTCCCAAAGTCCTTGTACAGAAATGTCCCAAGAGTCCCACAACCCCACCCACGTGTGGGGCAGCGCTGCCCACTAAGATGAAGTGTATAGGTGGTGCACTTGGTGATTTGGGATAATACCTGCCCGGCTCTCCTGCAACCGGGTACCGCAGAACTGTGGAAGAGGACCCGTCTGTGTCCAGCGCCGAAGCCTCAGCGATGGGGGTCTCCTTCTGAGCAAACTCACCGCTCAGACAGTCTCTGTCTCTGCTCTGCAGAGAATGACTCACTGCAACACTGACCCTTCTTGTCAGAGCACACAGCACTGCAGCTGTGTCCCTGACTAAACTCACACTCAGCTAAGGGCAGGGTCCCTACATAAGGGGCCGTCCCTATGAACTTACCCACTAAACCTAGTGGGGAGTGGGGCCTACCTGGGGCCTGGGGTTTCTCTGGCCTAGTACAGCAGAGCACTGCTCTATGTACACAACCTTCCCCAATCACTTCCTGGATCCAAGTGACTCGCATGGTCTGTGCGCAACAATGTATCCTTCTCCAGCAAGAGAAGCTGCAAACTCTACTGGCTGTCTGGCTGCATGTGATCTGGGTGAAAGGGCAGTACCCAGAGGCTGCTGGGAGTTGTAGTCCCTTAGGGGCCTCTTTGACATTAGGGCCTCGTGTGCTATGGGTACTGCACGCGCGACAATGTAATGGCCGCCTCTAGCTCTCCCTGCGCCTTCCTCCCTGCGCCTGCCTCCCTGCGCCTGCGCGAACTATTGGGGCCCGCTGCGCCGCGCGCGCTCTTCCGCTCCTCTCCTACTGGTACTAAGATGGCCGCCGCGGCTATCTGCACATGCGCAACCCTTTGTGCATGCGCAAGCATCCCCAACGTGGCGACGCCACCCAACATGGCGGCGCCAACCGGGAGAAGACACCGTTCCCTTCCCCCACTGCCACAGGGGTAAGGCAGGGGGCAAGGGAAGATCAGGGGAACCGGGAGTGACCCCCTTACACAAGATTTCAAGTTTTTTCTTCTCTTTTAAATAAAAAAATGTTTGTATTATTTGAATGTTTTTATTATCCTTGTTTACTTTTGCCGTATTTAGTTTAGGTTTAGCTATTAATTTAATTTAAACTTGCAGTAGGTCAGTGGGCTGGCAAAAAATGTGTGTCCATTTATTGGCAAACTTGAAAAAAAGGTTGGCGACCCATGTTTTAGACTCTCATCAAGCTATTTAGACTGTTAGTAGCTCCCTTAGGGGCTTATTCACAAAACTTTGATAAGTTCAGTGTACTGCCAAACGGGTTTGCATTTTCTTACCACAGTATAAGAAATGTGTGTCAAAACGGTATTCACTAAGAAAAATCACGATTTTTTTATAGGGCGTTAAAAAAATACAACATCGCATTAATTTTATTTTTTGTGTAAATCCCAATACTTATCGCAATACTTGTGTTTGCTTAAACTGTAGCCTGGAAGAGCAGCACTGAGAGAGCTGCATCTCCCTGCACAGCTCTTACAGGAGATTGCTCATGTTTAATGTTAATTTTAATATCACGGTTTTGAAGCAGGGGGCCTCCTGAGCTGAACCTCATTAATTTCAGCCCCGGGGACCCCGTGCTTCCTGAGTTACAGGCCCCGGTATGGGGTGCCGGTATCTCCTCTGCGTTTAAATGTCCCGGTCAAGTGACACAGGAGATTTAAACAATGCAGGGAGATACCGGCACCCCATACTGGGGCTTGTAACTCAGGAAGCAGGGGGACCCCGAAGCAGAAATTAATGAGGTTCACGTCAGGAGACTCCCTGCTTCAATACTCTGTTCTTAAAATTAACATTAAAACAGCTTCATTACCTTAGCGGCACGCCGCTGCTTTTCTAGGCCACAGCCAGCCCCTAAGTGCCCCTCGGCACTTAGCTGTTGCGGCCGTCTCCTTACCTGCCGTCCTCCGTTTCCATCTGAACCGCAGCTCAAATGATGCCACGGACGTCACCAACGTGACGTCGAACGGCGCCGCGTTGACATGGTAATGCGACGTCACGCTGCAATTAAGAAGGAGACTGCGGGAAGCAGGTAAAGAGGCGGCCGCAACAGCATAATGACTTCCTATTAGGTCCTATAGGCTCGAGAGCGCGGCAAAAGTATATGGGGGACGGACATTTTTGCCGCCCCAGAATGTTGCCGCCCTAGGAAATCCGCCACTGCCCACAGCTCTTGCAGTGTGAGCTAAACCAGCTGATGGGTAGTTGCACTGTCATATCCTTAGTTTTGAGCTGCTCACTGCTCACACATGTAGCTAATCTAGCTATTAGCATATCTCAGAGGGATCTCAGGTGTGTTCCACAAGGAACATTAAACTATCAACCAGGAAGTGGAAGTGGTCTGCTTTTAAAGGAAGCAGGGGGAGGTATATGCACTCAATTTGGTGCTACATGAATGATGTGTACAAAGGTGGCTACGGTATAAAAGAACAGGGACAGAGATATTCACTGTGCCATTTGACAGAGTGCCAGACACATACTGAATTGAAATACTTTATTTGAAAAGAAATAAAACTCTACAAACTGCAGGATGTGATTCCACTTGCTTCCCACAGCACACAAAGTGTTATGGGGTTAACAAGTCTAAGGCACCCTAGGAATGGAGCATGGTGTCAAACCTAACGGGATCAGAAGTTAAACCCACTCAACCTCTGTTATTCAGGACTTAGGACTTCCTATTTTTGGAATGTGCGCATCTATTTTCTGTTTTTTTTTGGGGGGGGGGGGATATATATGTATATACAAAGTTATGAAGTAGAAATGCAAGTGGGGCTCATGGTGCACCTATGCTGAAGATGCCAACTTGATTCTGGTGCCTGGTGAAGGCCAATCGGATGAGAATCCGTCAACAACATCTCAATTTCAATAGGCAAAAATGTATAGTTGGTTGCACTCAGTAATTCATGTAGCCGGAGGGATATTTCAAATATTTCATTTTAATAGAAGGTTCGAAGCTCGGACAAAAAAAATGAAAGGACAATTTCATAGTTAGTCAATCAATAGCGCTGCCGTATTTGAAATGAGATGGGATTGAAATATATGTGAGTTCCACCAACGCATCCCAGCAACATACTGTAGGAGTTATTGGTTGACTCTCTGGCATGGAAGTTTGAAAGGCAATCTCTGAAGAACAGGGGTATTCCTGGACTTCTGTGGCCATGCGGCCCCTTATAAAAATGATTAGAAATCATAAATTAGAAGCACTTAAACAATTTCATCAATGGGAGGCATTGACTATCATCATTTTTTGTCTAGTTTTTATAAGAAATAAGGACTTCGGCTATCTTATCTGTTCTAGGGCTGGGTGGAATAGTCCAAATCCGTTTCCCTGAATTCCACAAATCATTTTGATCAAATCCGTCCCCCACCCCACTAAAATCAGTCTGCGGATTGGGTACTAAAAAAATCCCGACAGATTCTTCATTGAATACAATCTGGACAGAACTTTAAGGGGAGATAGGGGAGACTTTTATATTTCATATGTGTCACCAGTTGTATATACAGTAGAGGCAACGTTTATTCTAACATTTGCTGTAAACTAGCCGGGTTACATTCTGGGTATGTGCTGGGTATGTTCTGGGCTAGTTTGAGGCACGTTTAAGGCATTTCTGCATTGACTAACGACCCATAGGATTAACACAGCAGGGGTCCCTGGCAGTCCAATTCAGTTTGAATGGGACTGCCAGGGACCCCCGCTGTTAATCTGATGGGCCATTAATCAATGCAGAAATGCTGGGGCTAGTTTAAGGAAAGTTTAAGGCATGTATTCAGAATGTACCTGGGTGTACCTGGGTCTTTTGGGGAATTGCCACTGGTTTTTGTTAGAATAATCGCTGCCTCTACTGTACAGTATATCTCCTTATATGTCCCTCCAAAGAAATTAGGGAAACATGCCTATGCTGAAAAAGGAGCACACCTGAGATACCTGGCTGGGAGATATGCTAATCGCTATGCAGAGTATATTTAAAATGAGACTCCGCCCTTGAAAAAGCGTGACACTCACGCGAAACAGGCAGTTGTCTGTTTTATGACGTCACCCATGTGACGCTGGTGGAGGGAGCTGCTGATCGGGGAATACGGCGATTGTAAAACTGGTTGTATGGCGGTTGTTATGTACCTCCTCACTGATACATTTATCGTGATTGAGGTTATCCCTTCTGTGGATAGGATTGGTGGCTACCTGTCAGCAATATATACTATGTGACCATGTATCCACAGTATTCATTTGTGTATGTGCTATAATATGCAGCCTATATTTGGTGGGCAATGATTTGTGAATCCACAAAGGCTGCTCCCTAGTGGTTATAAATATCTACCTGGGAAATCAATCTATTTTGTACCCTTTAATATACACTGTGAATTTCACTGAATTAGAGGCAATCCATAGCAAGTGGTGGATAGTTTGTTTTCAGCAACTAAGGATCAATGCAATTAGTCAGATACATATTACAGTTGTTACAAACCTTGGCTACATCAGTATTGCTAATAGCTATATATAATAGCTATATAATTGCTAAACTGCTACTAGCAGTTATCCATTTCACCATTGAATAGTACATTTCTGGTTAAACTCTTTATAAACCAGAACTAGAAAACTGCTATACCCGTATGTAAAGTGTTCACCTATTTATTTAAGTTTGAGGTGGAACGCCGTTTACACCTGGGATCAGCTTCCTCCCCCTGTTTTTTATTCATTGCAACTTTTTTGTGTTATTATCATGGTTCTATTAAAGATGTTTTTAACTGCAATCACTACTGAGTGAGAGGCCATAGAAGGGACACCTGTACCCCTGGATTTAATTTTTCCGGTCCTCTTTAGTATTTGTTCTGAGTGCAATTTGAAAGGGATCCTTTAGTTGACCGATCAACTGTCTTTTTGTGTAATTCATTCCCCTTTGCACCCTGAGAAGTACACTGCTTATCTAATACATGGTGAGCGATAGGGAATTATATGTATGTGTGTATATACATATATTAATGAGTCCCATCCCACACTTCCTTAAATGATTTCCATGCCAACTATATAAAGTTGATAATAAGCCTAATGCACCAACCGAATGACTAGAATGGCCCGCCTAGGTACTATATTTCAGTTATGGGGTTAACGGTCTTAAAGGGTTAACTGTGTTGGCTCACACAGGGTAACGCCCCTCTCCCATCACTTGGTCTAGAGTCACTTGGTAGGAAACAAGCCACTCCCCCTTTTTGCATGCTGACCAGTGACGTCACTATCAGGGTATAAATAGCCTGAAAGAAAGTTCTAGAGGTTAGGTTCCTTGGAGTGGCAGTTAGAGAACCTCACAGTGAAGTCGTTTAAATAGGTTTCAGTGTATAGACAAGTATAATTAATTGTAACGGGTATTCCCCACCCCCCAATCGCAGATATATTGTGGGTGCAAGGAACATATAGTGTTACCAGGTGTGTGGTGCGTTACCTGTTGGCTCACAGAAGGGCTGAGCTTCCGCCACGGGGAACCTGGGGCAATTATGATATTATGAGTAACCACTCGGTGCAGCGCCTCCACCTGTGATGGCTCCCACCAGAGGGGGAGTAGTTCCTCGCAGGACAAATACAATAATCACATACACTGGATTATAATAACCAATACCTTTACTAACATGCAAGGCAACATATCACGGCAATACCATAATAACCGGTGTCCCTCTCTAGAGGAGACACTTACTGCGTTGCGCAGGACGCTTCCCCAACACCAGGTGATCCCACCCAGTGTCCATAGAAACTCCACCCAATGTCCCGCACTCTTGACGAGAGAGGCAATGGGTGACTTCGCAGTCACTATTATACTAAGGGCCCGTTGGTGCACTTGTGTATCAGATAGTATCTGCCGAGCAAGCCGGTGCTCGGAGCCGCAACAGCTTTGCAAAGGATCAGTCGTTCTGGAATCCCGTCTGATCCGGTCCGATGAATCCTTGCTTGGGGTCCCCCAGGGGCGATCCCACCCTGGAGATAGTCTCTTGTCTCTGGGTACCGACTTGAGCCCAAGTCGTCTCTCGTGGAGCGCAGGAGCCGCTGTGTCCCTGTCTATCACTGGCACTACGTGACACGGTCCCTAACCTAGGGCCTGTCCCTGTAGAACCACAAGCTGGGGAATGAGGACCTACCTGGGACCTAAGGGGTTATTGACCTATCCCGTCCCCCTAGCTCTTCCCGGTCCTGACTCTAACTACTAACTATTAGTACTCGCAGCACTTGCAATAACGCGCTACAACCTAATCGCTACCTGCAGCTAACGTACTGCACTAACACTGCGCCTGCCTGTCAGACCTCACGGCACTGATAGCCGTGACCCTGACAAGAAGGTACACTAACACTAAGGGCCGCGTCCCTATCTTGGGCCGTCCCTGATCAATTACCCACTAATCTGGTGGGGAGTTGGGGCCTACCTGGGGTGTGGGTACCTATCTGGGTGCAGGGGCTGCACTCGCTCCCCGCACCCTTCCTTCCCTCACAGCTCCCTGGCTCCAACTGACTCTCGTGGGTCCAGCACGGGAAATGTATCCTTTCTGCTGCTGGGTTCTCCTCTAGCCCTATTGGCTCCCTGGCATCACGTGGTGCGCGCAGAGGCTCCTGGGACTCGAAGTCCCTACCTAGAGCCTTCCCTGGTAGGCTATGGCTTTTCCTACGCTGTCCTGCGCCTGCGCAAGCTATCTGGGGCTGCATCAACCTTTCCTGGGCTGTTCCTACGCTCGT
This sequence comes from Ascaphus truei, assembly GCF_040206685.1. Classification (NCBI taxonomy): domain Eukaryota; kingdom Metazoa; phylum Chordata; class Amphibia; order Anura; family Ascaphidae; genus Ascaphus; species Ascaphus truei. Next base: position 52,412,198 of record NC_134483.1, on the reverse strand, counting down.
GCGACTTCCCCCTATATCTAGGACCCTACCTGCGCATGTGCGATCACTGCGCATGCGCGAGTCCCTTATCAATGGCGGCGCCCTCACCGCCCGGCTCCGAGAGCGCCGGGATCCCTGTGACGCGCGTGCGGCCTTGGCAACCGGCCGCACGCGTCCCCGGCAACCCCCAAGCCGGGACCTGACCGCCCTCACCTCTGCGATCGCCGGGCGGAGCCGCCATTGGACTCGGCGGCACCCGCGATCGGCAGCTAGGTGAGGGGGGTGCTGACAGGCTGGGGAGACCTGGCTACATCATAAACACACAATCCCAGCAAGCTCTAGCCCAGAACCCACCACAGTTTTTTGTTGCTTTTTTCACCACTGTAACTTAAAATGTATATGGTAAACCTACCCAGCCTAGAAATATTGCAAAGCAAGTATAAGCCAACCTCACACTGATGATACCGATCAAGGTTGAAACATGTCTGTGAGTGGTTTGACTTGCTTTGCTAGTCCCATGCTGTGCTTAAAAGCACAGTATACACTGTGGGCGCGTTATAAATGTATATTTACATACATACATACACACATATACACATACACTCTTACATCACTAACATTCAGAGACCATTTAACACCTTAAGTCATCAATCGCATACTGCACAGGGGAAAGGGATAAGCTTTAGTCACAGATAACATTCCAAGATGCACTGTTTTAAAGTAAAAACCTTTCTTGCTTTATCCATTGTAACATCACTGGAAGAAGAGATCAGTGTATCTCGAAAGCTCGCACAAATAAAAGCATTTCGTTAGCCACAGAATGGTATCGTCTATTCATATATATACTGTATATTGGGGTCATACTGTGATATACTACAACAAGGAACCACTCAAGACAAGCCTCTGATTGCAAAAAGCACAAATAGCAGAAAAAAATTGTGGCTTTAACATATGCATCAAATTCCTATTGTTTCATAATTCAACGCTTACTATTGTTTGCTGACTCAAATGGAGCAAAACGGATGTAATATTAGAAAATGTACTTTCAAAACGATTGAGAATGTAAATGTTATAGCCTTTCACTGTCAGAGCAGAGAAACCAACAACGCATTTGCTGGCTCTCTATCAGTGAAATTGTTAATTATTGCCGCAACCTGTTTTCTTTTAAATTTTGGGGTTTTTTATTATGCTGTTTCTCTTATTCTCTTTCAATTTCTCTGTAACCCATCCTGTTCTAGCTTCTTCCTTTGTCTCTAGGTTTCAAAATCCAATTAGAGATACTTGGTTTCAAAGAAATACAATCTTTGTTAATCTGATCTCAATATAAACATATCAATTAAAGAAAAAGTTTAATAACATATCAATTATTTTCCTTGGCTGTATCTTCATAGAAAATGCTTAATTGACTCTGATCTATGATGCTATTTTTTCCCTGAACACAGAGGCGGCCCCGGTGAGTTCTTTCTTTTCTTCTATCTTCTTTCTTCTCCAACAGCTCCATATTTGACCAACAAATGGTACATCCACCAATCCAATTGGTGGATGTACCATGTGATGGCTTCAATTTTTTTTAATAGTGATGTCATCTTAAAGGGCGAGAAGCAAGCCAATCAGGTAGCATTCCTCCCTCCCTTTTTTTCGGATTGGTGGATGTACCATTTGTCGGTCAAATGTGACAACACAGGACTTATATAAGGCCTATCACATCTCATTTGACCCCAAGAATCTGTTGGATCAACATTTCCTGAAGCTGTTGGAGAAGAAAGAAGAACTAATCATGAGCCTCCTCTTCAAGCAACTGAGGATCATGGACATCTTTACATCTTGCTGCTGAGGATCATGGACTTCTGAGCATCATGCTGCTGAGGATCATTGTGCCGTGGGGCACGAGTTGGTGCTGCAGTTAGATGAAGAGGATGAATGTTCATCCCGGCAAAGGTAAGAAACACATTGATTGTATATTTTTTATTTGTGTATTTTTTTTAGGTTGCCCATTGACTGGCAATATGCTTATCTATGCCACTTTAAGGGTATAGATAAACACATTGACAATCAATGCATTTTTTGGCAAATGTTTTTTATTTTTTAATATCAATGGCCATGGCAACACGACGTGACCCCGCATCTCCAGAAGCAGTCTGAACCAAGGTAAGTGATGTTTACAGAGGCCTTCGCCAATTGTGCGTTCATTAGAAGTGCAGCCTGCGCGTGCGTGGCTAATAACTGCTACTATGTGACAACGGTGGGCAAAGATTTTGGATTGTGTGCATGCACACGCAGCCCTTGCTAGTAGTGCAGGCCAATTCTGCACATGCGCAGGCGCTCGCTTCCGTTGTAATTTTCATCCACAGCCACAGTGTTTTTTCCCTTTGAATTTTTTTTAAGGTGCTACTGCCAGCAAAGACGTTTCACTTCAATAGCAAGTTAAAAGGTTAAGGAAAGGCCCTAGTTAAAGGTATTTCGGCCACTCCTCAGTTCCAGAACCTGCTAGAAGGGACATCTGACATGGGATGAAACATAATAAGTTAAAGTTGCTTTTATTCTGCCTAATAAGGGTAGGGTTATCACATCAACCAAGGGGGTATAAAAGGGGCTGCAGAAGCTTTCAGATGCCAGGCTCCTGGAGGACACCAGAGGAGAGGAGTCTCACCATGTTAAGAGTATGTCTTAAATGTGTAACTTTATGTGTAGAGTAGGCTCACATTTTATTATTTTGAAGTTAGGGAAGATGGTCCCTTACTTAAGAAGGGCCACTAATAATGCAGTCTCAGAAGTATCCTACCCCTTTCTAAAAGGATGTGCGTGGTACTCATTGCAAGGGATCCCTAGATCAGAGTCCAAGGGGAGTTCCACACCTAGAGATGCTCTAAAGCAAAGTTTATGCCAATGCACACCAGGCTACTATTATATGAACTAGTAGGGAGCTGTATAGGATAACAAGTAGATGGGAACCTTGATAGAAGGTACATCCCTTGGCAGAGTCCTAGACGGTGCCTGGAAATGCTTCAAGAGATTGGATATCATCCATGACTAGAATAGAAGATGACAAGATATGTGGGCCTCCCTGGAAAGCTATAAAGGCAGAAGTACGTGTGATACCAGTCTGTCTAAATAAAGTAACCAGTATGTCTAATAAAGTTCCTCGTGCCTTTATTACCAGCCAGCTCAGACACCAGAACCCTGAGAAAAGGTATGAGAGACTCTAAGCACCAAAACCCACCAGCACCAATCTATTTTACTGCACTTAGATGTGGCCCACTTTTCACGCTAAGCGGGGTTACATTTGGTACCCAACGTGGGGCTGGATAAGCAAAAAGAAACGTTCTTGTGTTTAGTTCGTTTTGGCACTTTTGGCTGTTTTTTGACTGTTAATATGAAAGTATGAAATTTTCATAAAATGCTTACAAATTTGCGTTTTCTGCCATGGAAACTGTGATCCATGTTAGAGACTGAGAAATGACGTGGTGGAAAGTTTTCCTGATACCCAGAAACCAATATTGCACAGGTGCTGGAACACGGGGACTGAAGTTACAATGCAGGAGCAGTATTGCCCTGGTGTATGTAATAGAGACTGTGAGTAGTGACATTGTGCAATCAGATGCTGAGAGGCATCCAAGAGAGTTTTGACTGATATAAGAGAGACTGAATTTCCTGCCAAGCGAACGGGGTTAAAAATTTCCCGTTCCAAACAACACAGTTCTGCAAAACTGTGTATCTCTGCAAAAGCACTGTGCAAGCTGGCTAACAAGAGTGGCATGAAAGTTGTGGCCAAGCCTTTGCTGGACTGCTCTGCCCTACCAGATTCACTGGGGGGAGAAGTCAAAAGTTGCTGAGGGTGCTGTAACCGCACCCAAGCTCAGTTATTTCACATCACTGACTACGTGGAGACAGTAACTGGCACCTCACTATTGTTATGGCAGAACTATTACCAACCTCAACTATGGCTGCTAAAAATATTGTGCAAGCCACTGTTGCGGACGTTTGGCACTACGAGATTCCAGGCGGCGTCCTTGTAATTTCACTCCTGGGAAAGGACTACATCCAGGCAGTGTGCCATAAATGTGGACAACCCAGAGGAGAGTTGGTTCCTTCGGCTCCATGTCATGGGTGCAGCATCCTGTATTTCCAACTCACAGAGCCTCGAGGGTCAGTATCTTCCTCTGGCATCACCCCTGGGACTGTGTGGGGATGGACATCTCTGCCCAGGGGATCACCACTCCCAAGTCCTACTGCGCAATGGATGTTATGAAGGACACAACAGCTGCCTCTGACGAGGGCAGCCAGGTGGTTCCAGATCTGCCGGCCTGCATGAATTAAATGACTCACCGGACATCATCGTAGAGGAGGAGTTCGATGAGAAGGTTCAAGCACCGGATGAGTTCCGAGATCTCCTAGCTGAAGCACCACCATCAAATGTCCTGACCACCCAGGCTGTTCCTCCAGTCGAGCCTTCGTCACCCCAGAGGGGTCATCCAGATGTCCTGAAAGTAAGGCCCTCTAACTTTATAGCAAAGTTGATGGAGGTTCCTGACCCAGCAGTCTCCATTTTACCCCTGGAATGGGCATCACCACCATCCTCCAGTGGGAGTAAGCTTCTTACTCTCCACACTGGACCCATTGTCACCTTCACCCCTCAGTGCGGATCCCGTTCGACATCACCCAGTACTGGACTGGGCAAAGCTTCGGGGTTGAACTGGTATGATAACATGTTTTATGGGTATGTGCCTCAGTTCAACATGACCCATATGCTCAGTTGCCGGGCTTGGAGGGTTTATCAATGGTGGGAGTTGGGAAGGCTCACTAAAGAGGAGGAAACTGACATTTATCGTAAGAGGCTGAAGGAATTGGACAATAGGTTCTTTTTGAGGAAGATGTGCTAGGTAATAGGCCCATTTGTCTGCCTCCAGAAGAGGAGCCTCTAGTATGGGTTTTGCCCAGTGGTTTGACCAGTTTACACCCATCGTTTGACCCGTCTAAGTAGAGCAGACAGGGTTGTTCAAGGATATACAGATATAATGAGAAAAGGCTAAGATAAGCAAAATCTCACATGTCCGAATCATTAAAAGGCACTCTACAGTATGTAAGGAGTACAGTAATAATAGAACTATCAATTGTACAGGGCCCCAAAAAATAGGACTCTAAAGTACAGTAGTGCAAAAGAAAACAATGTATACATGCAAAGCGAATGATATCAGTATTTGTCAGATATAATTTGCTTTATATTTATTAATTTTTTGACACACAGGGAGGTACTGTATTGCAGTTTGTATTACAGTACATGTGGAAATCGACCAGAAGAAGAGCTGGGTAGGCTGGAAAACGTTTGCCCCCCTGCACCATGATTTTTGGGCCTTTTTCCCTTACATCCATTTCCTAGATAAGTACATGTGTATGCCTTGTATATAGTTTCACTTGTATAATACCTAGTTTTTCTTTTGCACTACGCTGGAGTCATTTTTTCCTGTTTTTGCCTGAAAATCTGGAAGTCTCTGGAAGGATTGAATATACATTGATTCATCCAGGAATGATCCCTTCAGATTAAGGGGCCTATGCACTAAGCAGTCATAAAAAAAAAAAAATCGCCATAAAATTGAATTCACCATTTTTTCGAGCGTTGCTATCACGGTATGCAGAAAGGCCCGAAAACAAGTGATACTGTAGCAACATTTGCCAAAATGGAGAGTAGCCAGCAGCATGATGAACGTATGTGTGAAAACGAGGAAATGGCGTGGCGTGTAAACAAACCTTTTTCCCATTGTGCGAAAATCTCGCGAGACAAACAATCGATAGAGCGGCCTATTTAAACGTTCCCTTTATTGTAATCTGTCTCTGTGTTGTTGGGAGTGAGTGAGAGACAGACAGAGCTGGACATTTGGAGGATTTTGTATTGCTATATTTCTTGTGAATTTTGATAGGATTGTTTTCTGTAGTTTTGTTTTCTTTACATATTTTTGGTCTTGTGAGTTTGCAAGTTTTCAGCGAGTGTGTGATTTCATTTATTTATCTGTCATTTGTGAGGGGTTGAGGTACGGACGGGAGGCGTGGGAGTCAGGGGAGTGATGGTGGGGTGGCTGGTGGTGTGAGTTATTACAAAAATATTACACCCGATTTATCAAAAGTAAAAATTCCCATTGCTTTCTTTGGGATTCCTTCCCATTGATCAATTTGGTGATGTTCTTTGCCCTGGTTAAGCCCCAGTTTTTCAGCCGAGAGACTTTAGTAAGTAGACCCCATGCTGTATTTGATAATTTGCACTATAGCAGTTAGTACATTTTCTTGCCTATTTACAGTCGTTTTGATTTTCTTTGCAAAGAACAGACATTCGCTGAAATGAAAGTAAAAAATCTCCCCCCTCCCCCCCACACATTCTGCTATGAGTCTTTGCTCTTTAATATAATGCCTGACAAGTCCCTTTTTGTGTATGGTATGAATTGGTAACATCCTGTACCTCTTGTATTTTTACTGGTTTTAACAGCATCATTTTCCCATGAGCTTGCTCAGTCAGAAAGTCTCATATAAAGTACATGAATCAGATGATCGGTATCTATGAAAATTTTACGTTGGCTACAATTGGGGGGAAAAAAAAAACTTTGTAGAATCGTTTTACCAATTCTTCTGTTTACTAAAGACTTCAGGTCTCAGTATTGGGGCGAAACCAATGGAAAAAACGATGTATCAAAAACAAAATGTGTGCGCAAGGCTGTTATTCTGTCACAAGTCGTGCTGAAATATACTTGCGCCATGCAGCGTCTATATATTAATCTTATTTGCACCATTTTCGGGTGTGTCTGCATCTGTAAGTAAGATGAGGGGTGTCTTGTGAGAGTGGGAGGAGTTAGGGCAGAGTGACATTTGCATATTGTCGCAGGTCTATGTATTAATTAATATGCATCTTGCGTTCCTTTCCTTAAGGTTTTCTGTGTTGGTTTCCTCAGTTATTTTAACCCTTTGAATGCTGGATGGACCGCTTCTCCGAATTCTACAAGAATAGAAATACTCTTGATAAGTATGTTGCATACTTTCTTGGTACATCGATCCACTTTTCACAATAGGGTATAGGTAACAAGGCAAAACTGGTGAAAATCTGGGGCAAAATAAAATGTGCCACATGCATCAAAGAAAAAATTCTTTAGTCTCCAATGGAATTTTTTTCACTTTGATACATACAGTATGGTGCAGTTTCCCCCTCCCCCCCAAAATCTAAAAATAGGTTGGCATAAGAGGGAACAAAGCTGGTGCCCATAGTGGTTCCACGTGTCTGGAGATAGAAAGCCCCATCGAACAGAAAGTAATTGTGAGTTAACAAAAAATATATGCAATCCAAAATAAAGGTGCTCTGTGTAAGTGAAAAGGTGGTGTGCTCCAAATAAAACCTGACAGCTGCCATCCCCTGATGATGAGCTATAATACTGTAGTATACAGTATAATGATGTCACATCTAGTGTGACCCAGATGTAACTTGTTTGCGAGGTAATTGATTCCAGTTGTTCCAAAAGGTCACCACTGTCTCTGATATATGACAGTAATGGCCGAACAAATGTTAGTAGATAGTGATCTATGTATCTAGAGACACCATCTCGCAAAGATCCAATACTAGAGACTATTGGCCTCCCATTCTTTTCTAAACTGGTTACGTTTCCAAATTTACATTGTGATGTCATCATTACAATGTAAATTTGGAAACTTAACCAGTTTAGAAAAGAATGGATTACACACTCTTAGATCTAACGATTCACTGGTCATAAAGGGCGCGGATAAGGGAGTGGACAGCGTGGTTCAGAGCAGGACTCAATATAGAAATGAAGCAATACGTCAATTAAGCGATATCTCCTCCTACTTTGTTTTACGGGGTGATCCCACTACACAATTTTCAAATGACTGAAGAAATCTCCTTGAAGAAGGATCTCTATTAGGGGTCTTGGACAGACAGGAGTTAGAATTACTTTTTGAGGCCTCCCTTACCATACCCATCTTTCACCATCTCCCAAAGATCCACAAGACTTTGGTCTCCCCTCCTGGGAGGCCAATAGTCTCTAGTATTGGATCTTTATTTATTTTTTTCGAAATTATAAATGATACCATATCACCACAGACTTGGTGTGACAAAACAGACCCTATAAATATACTTAACCTTATCAGCACAGTATATTTATAGATTCTGTTTTGTTACACCAAGTCTGTGGTGTAGAGGTAGGGAATGGTACCAGTATATGAAAGGTCCTGGGTTTGATTCCTTTATGATATGGTATCATCTATAATATAAATTATAAATAAAATAAAAATGTATAAATTATATAATAAAAATAAAATAATAATATATTTTTTTTTTTTTTTTTATAATTTAGAAATTATACCAGATCATACAGGAATCGAACCCAAGACCTTTCAAATGCAAGATCAATTCTGTATCTCGACACCACAGGGACTGTGTGATGTCACAGACTCTGGAAACAAACTTAACATTTACATAGTACACTGTGCACGGTGGCAATGTGCTGTAGAGGACAAATATATTTATAAGGTCTGTCTTGTCACACCACGCCTGTGGTTTAGAGGTAAAGCGTTGATACCAGTATATGGAAGGTCCTGAGTTTGATCCCTGCATGTGTATTATTTAAAATTTATTAATGTTCAATTCCCACATGGTGTAGGTGTGTGTATGTGTCCGTTACCAATAAAGCATTGAATTGAATGTTTAAAAAAAAAAAAAGTGTAGGGGATGTGTGTTGTGACCCTCCTCTGCGATGCTGCGCAAGAGAGCCTACAGCTGCAAAGAGGAGAGAGATCTAGATGCTGGTATCACGCGGTGAAAATTTAATGGGATCCCGGTTACAACGCGGTCTCATTCTGGGGCAGATCTGAGAGACTGAGGCTGGATCCTGAGCCTCCTGTGAGTCGGTACCTACACGTGTCCCACGTGGAGACTGGAGAGCTGATCAGCGAAGATCCCAGCTGCAGAGAGCCAGAGGTCGGAGAGAGAGAGAGACGGCCAACAGAGGGGATCCACCAACGGGTCATAAGAACTTTGATACCACACTACATATCTTTGCAAAATACAGGCCTACAACTAGCAGTGACAATACACGAGGTCCAACAGGATACTGGTTCTACAAATATAGGCTGAACCACCTAGGCTTAGGAGGCCTATTACATTGATATAATACACATACAGTACATGCGTAGCATTTTTGAGAACTGTAATGATATGATTTTTGATGGTCTTGTGTCCCCTTTTACTGCCCCTGTGATCTTTATATTAATCTATTCTGTGCAGTAGAGCCTCTATTGCAATGCTTTGCAATCCTTGTAGCATCTTTAAAACATTTAAGACAATACATTCATCATCAATGCAATATTCATATGCAGCCAGAAGATAATATTATTGTTTCTACAAACTTTGCAGACAGTACACACTAAAGGAAACCACATGCTTCATAAAAGAGACTTGCTCTGGAACACGTCCCAGGAAATAACATGTGCATATTTATTTGTTTTTTTGTTATAAGTGAGCAAAAACAGTAAGTTCATTCCCTCAATGTATATACCACATGAAGACAATCTGCTCTCTGTTTATTTACATTGCAGATATCAGGGATGGGGTGTTATTTCCTTTAATTTAAGACTTCGTTAAAAATTGTTTTTGTAAAGATAAAGGAAATAACAGCTCTGTTTGCGCGTATTAGGCCTGTAATATAGTGCGTGCGCTACCATGCGCACCCGTGTCAATTATAATTGGCTGTGTAGCCCGCCGTTTCTATACTAGGGACGCGCACGGCCGTGAGCGGTGGTGTGGCAGACCAGGGAAAGTACAAGAGAATTGTATTTTCGCGCTGTCGCCGCGCCACGTGATGCTGTGAACCAATCATAGCATGGCCTAGCGCTGTGACACCCCCTAGCCGCGTGCGTTACCGCTCACCCTCTACACATAAAACACTGTGCCACGCGCAACGCCGTGCGTGCACCTTCACACGCACCAACGCGCACTATATTATGTAACGGCTGGACACCCCTTGTCTGACCCACCCAATCTCACATTGGCCCGTGTGGTCTAACCGGTCCCCATTACAAGGTCGTGTGTGGTGGTGCATCTGCAAGTAACAGGACTCCTGAGTCTCCCGCTTGGTGTTATAGAGGATGGCAGCAGGACAGGTATCTGAGGTAGTGGTTACGAGTTCAACTTACTTCATGTGCAGCGCCTCCACCTCATCAGGATCTATGCTTCCGCAGGGAGATGGTCCTGGTGAGGAACTCCTTCTCGGTGGTGACTGCCACTGTTGAGTAATCTCACACTCACACAGTGGGGGTTTCTTTGAACATGGCATCTTTATTGTTGATTGGGATGTAGCAGACTGCCCCATGCAGCTGCCGGCTCTAGCCGCACATCTCTCCGTGCTGTCCCTTTGCCAGGTACGCCCTCCCGTATTGAAGTGGGATTCCCTTTCTCCTAGGGAGATCACCACTGCGCCAGGTCCCTGGACACAGTGTGGCTTAGACAGACTTGATTGGTCACTCTGCTACCGCTAGTTACAGCACTAGGGTCACAAAAGTATTCCTCCAATCCCTTATGCAGGAGCATACATTTTACCAGCTGCTTCACACAACTGCTGGCTAACAATTACTAACTGACAGTGCTGTGCCCTTTATACCTCAGGGGGCAGGTGCATCTCTGATGTCACTATCCAGGGACTCAGAGCATACAGCCACTCCCTTCCTTACACAGGGCACCACACCAGGGTGTGAGGGAGAACCTCCATAACTACTGTTGGCAGGCCTCTATTTACCAGGACTTACTGCCAACAGGGAAGATGTACGCAGTCATTATTATGCATGGCTACATACTCCCCCTGGTTAATACCCACCGTCCCGGCTGGGACCTAAATTTGGTGTACCTTGCGCCAGGAAACACTGCAAAAGAACACACAAATAACATGGCAAACATTATCACATTGTCATAATAATGTAAACCCATCTCACTCACTGACCAGCAGGGAGTGCTAAAGAAACAGCAGACCACTATATTCTGGGACTCACTGATAATGTCGAGGGTCTGGCTTCTTCACCTCCCGCCCCGCGGCATCATGCACAGTCACACTGTATTCCCGTGGTAACCCTCGCTCATTGCAATATACCACTTTGTGCATGTACACACTGCGTCCTATCTTCCAGAACCGCATAAGTTGAGACACCCTCTGCTCGGCCTGTCTTCCTTTAATGGCTCCCCCTTTATCCACGTTATAGTGCTGAATATCGTTTTTAAGCTACCTTTCTCTATTCTCCTCTATTTCTCTCATTAGAGGTTCCGGGACATAGGGATATTCAAGCCCATGCGACCTTCTGTATTGAGCCACAATAACCCGTTCCGCTCGGCAAGTCCTGGTCAACCTACTTTGGCCAGCCGCTCCAGGCAGCACCCATGACAGGGGCTCATCTGCCTCTACCGGGTCATCTAGCCCTGCGAATCCCCTTGGGATAATAAGGCCTGCCTGGATGCGGTCCCACCTTACCCTTAGGGCCCTAAGGTATGCCTCGTCATCAAAGTCCCCGGCAGCCCACCAGTGATCAACCACCCCCTCCCTCTCTAGGATAAATCGGGTGCGGTCGAACCAGGCTACATACCCCTCGTACAACGGGGCCCACCACCTAGTCTCCTTCCGTTCTTCGGAGCTAGGTTCTATTGATTCCTCTATCGACTCCTCATCAGGCCCACCCGAAGATACCCCGGACGTACCCTCAGATCGCCCCACTTGGCTCTTACTCTGTGACCAGTGTCCGCCCTCCAGACCCAGCGCACTATAACTCTCACTGGCCATTGACCCACGTCGAGAAATCCTCCCTCCACCCTCCGATCCATCATCGGACGTTCCCCAGTCCAGGCTTCCAGTCCGTTCTTGGATAGGACCCCGGGAATCCCCTGACGCCCCCAAACTAGAAGTGGACCCGAATGACGGAGTGACGGGGACTGGGGCTTTAACTATGGCCTTGGGGCTAATTTTGGGAGTGGACGGGGTTGAGGGACGGGACCGAACGGTAGGTATTGACAGGGTTACGACCTGCTCTCCAGCAATACCTGCCTTGAGTTCGCCACAAAGTCCTTTCTTGACTCCAGCAGCTGGGCTTCTTGCTCTCCGGCTCGAACGCCCGCTCCCCCGGGTAGTAGGGGATCGACTTCCGCTGCTCGACCGCAGAGGCGCTAGCACCTCCCACTCGATGCCGCTCTGGTCATCCGGAATCTCCTCCGCGCACGCAGGTGCTTCGACGCCATCTTGGGTTGGATCCCCAATCGGGATCTCTTCCTCCACGAGGACATCCAGCAACGCCCGTCTGCTGCGCGATCCAGTCTGGCTCTGGACTCGCTCTTCCTTCTCCTCCACCCCCTGGTTCTGCGATAGGCACGGTGTCATCTTACTACATCGCAGGGTCGGGGTGGATCGACCTCCCTCCGATCCACTAGTCACCACGGCAGTGGGACTCCGGCGATCGGGTGGTCGCGGTACTGGAGACACTCTACTCCGCGTCTCTACATCACGGGGAATGGCATCTCTCCATGGCGTACCAATAGTATGACAGTCTCTCTCTCTGACCATCGCACTCGACACCCCAGCACACTCCTCGTCCGAGGATCCCAACCCGCAGTTCGGTCTGGGCATCCCAGTAGGAGACCGGCGATGGACTCCTCGGTGATCACCTCTCCGATGGCTGGGTTTCTCCGTCGGGAGCACCGAACCTGACTCTGACTCCGCGGGACCTGCACTCTCGTTCCATAGTGCTCCCGGCTGTTCATCGATCGGCATTGGGACATTTCCTGCTACTCCCACAGCTTGTACCGGTACAAAAGTGGTCATGGGCCACATGTACTGCAGTCCACAGTGGGGGCATCGGGCCTCGCTGCCCACGGCTCCGCCCGGCAGTCTCCACTGCAGGCAAAGACACGCCACAGTCTCCACACCCTCCACACGGATGACCAGGAAGCCTCCTGGAGCCGAGTAGGGATGAGTAGAGATCAACGGACTCTGGTCCACTTTACTAGCAACTTCAGCCATATTCACCAGCGGAGGCACTCGTTTAAGAGGTCTGTACTGGTCAATGGCTCTTCGCAACTGAAGGGCAGGGGCGGGTTTCGCAACCCCTCCTCCTTCTTTCTCCATCGATATCCGGTGGAACTGCAAACCACTCCCCCTGGTTGAAACTAGGGGGATGTCTCGTAGACTTGTAGGCTGACCCAGCACAGGGGCGGAGTGAGTCATAGTCCATGAGGGCGCGGCTCCAGCTTTCGCGCCAAACTCCCCATCGGGGTGGAGTTTTCTCATTGGCGCCAATCCTGGCCAACAATTAGCAAACTGCAAAGTTGCAAGACTTTCTGCAGTTGGCCCACGCGGTGTCCCGGGAACGCGGGAACCGCCATCTTGGTAAGTATTGTCCTTCTTTCCATGTGAGGTAGCGTCTGGCTGTTTGTTAATTGGGGTATAACAAAGTCCATTTCGTTCCTCCCATCGGATAACACTGTCATGCTCATTATTCTCAGGGGTATCATCCCGAGAACAAAAACATGATAAACACGGCGCAGCTACAGCTTTCACGCCATTCCAGAGCAAACACACAAAAGTCTCTTCTGTAGCTTGTTCTTCGTCCACGCACAGTTCATATGCGTGTTCTTCCTCTGACCGCAATCCTGGACCTTCTGCTCTGTGCAGATCCTCCATTCTTGCGGTTCTCTCTCCCCGCCATCCTGGACCTTCTACTCTGTGCAGATCCTCCATTCTGACGGGTCTCTCTCCCTGCCATTCTGGACCTTCTGCTCTGTGCAGATCCTCCATTCCGACAGGTCTCTCTTGTTCATTGAACACGGGGTTCTTGTACATGGAGCTCCGCTCTGCGGGGCAGCTACCACATCCATACAATAAACATGCCTTGTGCACCACCTTGTGTTCCTAACGTAGATCTGACTCGTGTTTGCACTACCTCAGGCTAGGCTCACTCTTTCTGTATCTACTGTAACACGTTCCTCCAGTCTGTGCTCTTTGGTAAGTGGTCTGGAATGGAGACTAGAGTACTCTGGCTCTTCCATGCAGTACTTTGGGCATCGACCTACTGTTGGCTAGCCTAGTGCGGACCCTTCCAGAATTCCTGCCCTAAGTTACCAGTTTACCCCTTCAGGCGTCCCCCGCTAGCGCTACCTCAAGGCGACTAGAACAGCAATAGCCCCCGGCTCCAGACTCACTAACCCCTAACGGATCCCAAGGCGTCTGTGCGGCCTGCAGCTCCAGCAGCTCCCCGACTACCCCTGGCTCCGTCCCACGCAGCACAAAGTGGCAGCAGACACTTTCCCTGTTTCCTAATGTGTGCCTAGCAAAAGCCTGTCCTGTTAACAGGTATCTCAGCAGCGCCTCCAATTGTAACGGCTGGACCCCCCTTGTCTGACCCACCCAATCTCACATTGGCCCGTGTGGTCTAACCGGTCCCCATTACAAGGTCGTGTGTGGTGGTGCACCTGCAAGTAACAGGACTCCTGAGTCTCCCGCTTGGTGTTATAGAGGATGGCAGCAGGACAGGTATCTGAGGTAGTGGTTACGAGTCCAACTTACTTCATGTGCAGCGCCTCCACCTCATCAGGATCTATGCTTCCGCAGGGAGATGGTCCTGGTGAGGAACTCCTTCTCGGTGGTGACTGCCACTGTTGAGTAATCTCACACTCACACAGTGGGGGTTTCTTTGAACATGGCATCTTTATTGTTGATTGGGATGTAGCAGACTGCCCCATGCAGCTGCCGGCTCTAGCCGCACATCTCTCCGTGCTGTCCCTTTGCCAGGTACGCCCTCCCGTATTGAAGTGGGATTCCCTTTCTCCTAGGGAGATCACCACTGCGCCAGGTCCCTGGACACAGTGTGGCTTAGACAGACTTGATTGGTCACTCTGCTACCGCTAGTTACAGCACTAGGGTCACAAAAGTATTCCTCCAATCCCTTATGCAGGAGCATACATTTTACCAGCTGCTTCACACAACTGCTGGCTAACAATTACTAACTGACAGTGCTGTGCCCTTTATACCTCAGGGGGCAGGTGCATCTCTGATGTCACTATCCAGGGACTCAGAGCATACAGCCACTCCCTTCCTTACACAGGGCACCACACCAGGGTGTGAGGGAAAACCTCCATAACTACTGTTGGCAGGCCTGTACTTACCAGGACTTACTGCCAACAGGGAAGATGTACGCAGTCATTATTATGCATGGCTACAATTACAAGCCTTAGATGCACATCCCTGTGCTGAATTCAACACAGATTCGCAAAAGTTCCTATTGCCTTTATATCTGAGTCACTGACCAGAGCTCCTTGATTCACGCTCTCCATTCACTGGAGATATTTCACACAGGAAAAGATATGAATGCACTGCCCACAGATAGCAATGATAAACGAAGGCCATTAGTAGCCATGTCATCAAAAAGCCTGAACAGTACAACTCTCCAGTGACATCAGCTTGGTGATGATGTTTGTGATATAATGTGCATACAAAACCATTAAATCATGTGGAAAATCTAGTTGCTCTTTTTCAGCTGTTTGCACAGAGAATGCTGGTTCGTCGGTGTGGAATTTAAACATAATACAGTATAACATTTTGCATTCTTAGTACAAAACATAGGAGGCGGACATAAATGTATACATTTGATAGCCAAGTCATCAAGAAAAATATTCCATTATGTAATTACATTTTTATACTGGGTTTAAACACTCAGATCAGTCAGCTACATACCTTTGAAATATATTGGTTAGCAATGTGAAAATCTTATATTATGGAAATCTACTGTAGAATAAATCCTATTCTTAATAAAATAATCAGTTCTCTGGTTCTCTGGTAAACCTTGCATCATTAGATGGGATACTGTATCTTACATGGATGGTAATAATATGGAACAGTATTATGTAATTAGAAACAAGTTTTTTTTATTATTATTTATTCACAAACCAAGGTTCCTTTTTTATATTACAGTATAATTTATTTTGATTTCTGTAGTACTGTACTTGGTATCTCTTTACAATTTATATATATATATAATTCGATTTTGTTTTTTATTTACAATGAGACTTGTGTAAATTCTATATAAGTTGACGTTATATTGTGTTGTTATGTTACTTTGTTTTATAAATATGAATACATATACAGTATTAACAATGTCAGCTGAGTGATCAAGTGTTCGGAATGAGATAGGCGGGGCAATAGTTTTAATGGATCGGTCAGATTATAGGAGGGAGATTCTGAGACAATTGGAAGTAGACGTCTTGATACGGTAAGCCCGAGAGGCATTAAGAAGGAAATGGACCTCAGCTGTTAGTTTTGAATATACTGTAACTTGTTAGATATTGTCTCTGCAGAGTTTTGGTGTTTCTCCTCTTAGCATATACATGTTAAGTAATGTTTGTAGTTGTCATGGGAACCCTGTTCCAATCCGAGCTTTCTTTTCATTTAAAGGCATCCCAATGAACTGTTATAGCGCTGTTCGCATTAAATATGCACTGCCACTGAATGCTGAAATATACTAATTGCAGACTTCATTAAAATCATTGGGGGATGTCCTAATTGGCTATTATATAGGGCCAGCCTAGTGAAATGGTAGGTCGAGACTGACTGTAGTGAAGTCACTATGTATATATGGATGTAAACACATCCAATTGGGAATATCAGAATATGATACTGTATATGCTGTTATAATGGATAATGATAAGGTCAATTAACTGGTTAATCTTATTAAATGAAAGGGGTGAACGTGAACCCCTCATTTAGACCTGATGGACTTAAGGTCTTGAGCCTATATATCCATTCGGATACCCTTTTAAGTAGCCTATTGTCAATCTCACCCCCTATCATGGTGTTCTTGAGATTTTCAATTCCCACAAATTTAAGACATCTGGCATCTCCATGATGAAATGTATTGATATGGCATGCTACCGGAGTATCCAGTTCATTTTTGACAGAATCCACGTGCTCCAATACACGCCTCCAGAACTCCCTTATTGTTTTAACCACATACCTTGCGCCGCAATCACAAATAATGAGATATATGACATTTGATGTTTTGCAATTAATATATTGCCTGATGTCATACTGTTATGTTTGATCGGTATTTGTGAATACTCTCGTAGGTTTTATATGCTCACATGCTTTGCAGCTTTGGCATTGATATGTACCCTTTAGTGAAGATTTTAGCCATGTAGATGTTGGTTTGCGCTGAAAATGGCTATGAATTAGCTCATCCCTTAGATTTTTTTGACTGCCTGCTGGTTATACTGGGAGTTTCCTTCAAGACTTTGGTTAAGTCCTTGTCAGATTTCAGTATTTGCCAATGTTTGGCGAAGATGGACTTGATATATTTCCATCTATAGTTGTATGTGCCTATACAGCACATTTCCTTACTTGAAGGTCTGTTGTTGGGCAATAGTATTGTGTCTCTATCGCTTGATAATGTTCTATTGTAGTCACGTTTTAAACTCGCCAAAGAAAAGCCCCGATTGAGGAATCGTTGTTTAAGATCTGCTTCTTGTTTCTGAAACTCACTGTCTGTTGAGCAGTTGCACCTAATGCACAAGTATTGCCCAATTGGGATCCCTTTTAGCAACGACTGTGGGTGTTGGCAACTTGCCTCCAACAAACGATTGGTTGCTGGGTTTTTTTCTAAACACAGTTGTTTGGATTGCATTGGTCTCATCTTTAGAAATTTTTAAATCCAGAAATGTCATCTCTTTTTTGCTATATTCTGTTTGAGGTTAAGAGTGTTCATATTTAGAATTTTCACAAATTCGATGAATAATGTTTCAGGTCCATTCCAAATTAGTATAATATCATTGATGAAACGAAGCCACAATTCTATATGATCAGTACACCTCTTTAACCCTTCGACGAACACATATTGAGACTCCCACCAGCCCAGGTACAAGTTGGCATATGTTGGGGCACATGATGTCTCCATAGCTGTACCCTGGGTCTGGTGGTAGTACAGTATGTGCCGTCGAAGAGGAAATAGTTGTGACTCAAGACGAAATGTAATAGGTCCATGACGACTTCGTTATGTAATGTATAACTACAATTTTTAGTAGACAGAAAGAAATTACATGCAGTGAGCCCATGGGTGGGAATTATACTTGAATATAAAGATTCCATATCTAGTGTGGCTAGAAGAGTATTCTCGTCAGTACAGATACCATTTAATCTGAAAAGTGTATCTTTAGTGTCTTTAATGTACGACGGTAAAGCAACCACAAAAGGACGCAATATTCTATCCAAATAGATGCTACTCTTTTCAGTTACTGTAAGTTATTATTCCCTGGCACCGTTGGTCTGCCTGGTGGTTTATGTTGATCTTTATGTATTTGTTGGCAGCGTATAGAATCTTGCTGTTGTCGGGGATTTAACAGACATAAATTCGAATTCCTTTTAATCGATTCATTTCTTATCAAGAGCTGCTTTCAACAGCATATTTAATTCGCTCTTAAATTTAATCGTTGGGTCCCGATCTAGAAGGCAAAAGGTGTTTTTATCTTTCAGAATACGTTTCGTCTCCCTAACATAATCATCAGTGTTCATTATGATAATATTGCCCCCCTTTGTCGGATGGTTTTATCGTTATATCATTTCTTGATGTTAGATCTTTCAAAGCAACATTTTCCTCTTTGGTAATGTTGTTGTTTTTATGTTGCGTGTGTTTAATCTTCTCAAGATCCCGCGTTACAAGATCTGTGAATACTTCGACTTGGGGGCAGATAAGTGGTGTAAATTTACTTTTCGGTTTTAAATTTGTGAATGGACCTTCCTGTGTCTTTCTAGTCACTTAATTATCCTCAAGTAATGATAAGAGATTACTTCTATACATTTGATCTGTTATTGTCATACCCGTATTTTCAATTTCATGTTGTGCTTTCTTGGCATGGAATTTATGCAATAATAATTTTCGTGAGAACAAATTAAGATTTTTAATCCAATCAAAGAGTTTGGAATCCATATGGGGAGAGAAGGATAACCCCTTCTCTAATATGGACATGTCATGTTGGGTCAGCTCAATGTTAGATAGGTTAAAGATCTTTAACTTGTCCTTATCTGATGCCTTACTGTTTATTTTTTTGTTTGTTTGATTTCGTGCGATTTTGGGTCTTAGTTGTCTTCCCTCCTCTCCGAGTTGGTATTTTGCAAGATGATGGTCTAAAAAACCTTCCCTGTTGATCATAGATCCAAGTGTGCCACTAGTGGATGGTTGTTGACTATTCGGTCTACTGTATGTTGAGTATTAGTAGCTGTCTCAGTCTCTGAATTCTCTGCTTCAGAGAATGAATAATTGATGGTGTTTTCTCTCCTCTTTTGAGATGATTTATAATTATAGACCTTATTTAAACTGTAGTCTAAACTATCCCTTTGAAATTTCCTTTGCTTGCGTTCCTTTATTTTGTTCTTAAATTTCGCTATTTCTCTTTGTAATTTTGTTTCTGATTCATCAAACTGTGTTGATATTTTATACTCTTCAAGCTTACTTAGTTGGATATCCAAATCTTTTTCTATTGTAGCAAGACGTGTTTGTTGTGTCTCTACCAACAAGTTAATTAGTGCTTCAGAGCATGTAGAGAGAATTTTCTCCCATTTTTGTGTAAAATCGACAGATATAATATGATAGCCTGGTACCAAACCAATTCGTGGTCCCCTTGATATCATATTATTTTTATCATAGTTTTGCAAACTGGAGACTTCCCACCAAGTTTGAATTTGGGATTTGAATAACTTGGAAATGGTTTTAGAATAAGGGAAATGGAGGAAGTTCGGCGCAACTGCGCATGTCTGAAAGAAGGCTCCCGGATGTCTCTTCAAAAAACTTTATTGTTCACACACCAGGGCTACACCAGCGTCTCCCCCTCAACGCGTTTCACCCTTACACAGAGGGCTTCGTCTCGGAGTAATTGATACCATAAGAAAGAGAAATGGACCATAGTACAGATCACAAAGTACAATTTATCCAATCAAGCAAGGTGAAAAAAACGTACTTACAATAAGTACATAAGAGGTGTACACGTAGCAGTATCGTGAGACAGTAGAGGGCTCTTAATGGTGAGAAGCTGGCTGGATATCCTCCCTCAACTCCCACCTCTCCGTCGCGGTGGTCCGTTTCTCTTTCTTATGGTATCAATACTCTGCGTGAATCTGAGTTGACATCCCCTGAAAGAATCCTGTATGAAGTTACCTCCCATACAGTATCCCTTTCTCTGCTGAAAATTGAATCTACATCTTTCTGACAGAGTCAGACCATTGCCTATATTTATTCAACCTGTTGTAAGTGAGAATTGCATCAGAGCCAAGATTCAGCCTATTCCCCTATTGTTTCAATATACTGCACTATTACTGTGTTTATTTTTTATTTTCCGGTGTGTTCCTGACGATACTGCTCCCTCCCCCCCCCCGTGGACCAAGAATGTATTTTCAATAGTCATAGTGATGAAAACAACATATGGTACTTTATTATTACATTTTAATAGAGTTGATACGATACACGATACACCACATTCCCCTATGTACCTCCTGGCAAATGTTTTTAGGAATAATTAAAAAATTGTAAAATAAATTTCTTTGTTCGCACGTGCTTAAATATATTAGGAGTAGACATAATAAATGTTAAGTTTTAATTAGCCACGGTGTGCATCACAAAAGTGCTTCTTGTTAGAGACTGGCTGCCAATACCAGCCTCCTCTCTTATTTTTGAAAAATTGAATTCAGTTCAGCACTTAGGTAGCACATATTATAATGAGATGCATCAAACTCTGTGTCTCTGTGCATCAAAAAATTCCGCCTGCTGTGAGGAGGCGTACCCTTTTTCTGGCCAACAATGTATGTCTTATGTAAGCAACCCTTTCTCCCAAAAAGCAAATGGAGAAATCTGTCAAAACAAGCTTCTATTTGCACTTTCTTTATGTTGAGACATCTCATATGTTGTCGTTTACTAAAGTCTCCAAGCTGCAGAACTGGGTCAGCACCGCTGCACAGGCAATGCACCAGATTTATCAAAGGGTAATCTCCAATTACTTTCAATTGAATCCCTTGTCTTTAATAGTATATAAACCTCCATCACTGAGCACTGAGAGGCACCCAAAGAAAATACCTCTTTTTCAAATGAGGGAGTTTATTTACTAAACTCTCCCGGTTGCAGAAGATCTATCAAAGGAAAAATTCCCATTGCTTTCAATGGGATTCCTTTACTGTAATGAATATTTTTGTTTGCACTGGTTTTACCCTACTTTAGTAAATAAACTCTGAGATGGGAAACCAAGCAATTCTTGCTGCATAAATAATTGTTAGTGAATACAGCAAAAAAACACCAGATTTGTATTGCATCAAATGACATTCCGATTTTGCATTAACAAAATATCTGTGTAATGAATCCTTTGTGAAAACATTTGTGAATATGTGAAACTCTTAAAGATTTTGCAAACTACAGTATACATCTCTAATTCCAAGGGATTGGACTCATGAGGATGTTACAATCCAGTGGTGTCTGCATATACTGTCAGTACTGTTTACTGTTCCAGTACTAGATACTGTATGCTTTGCTGATGATCATTACACTGATTGCAATGACTGCCATGCTGTATAACATACAGTACAGAACACAACCAGTTCCAAACAAGTCTTTTTTTTTTTAAATAAATCATTGCTTTGCTGTTTTTGGCCTACTTATCACACGCTATTGACTGGAAATCGAGTTTTGAGGTTGGTAAGTCTGAAAAGAAGACAGGAAATGTGTGACAGCTTGGAAAGGGGGCTCAGGCTCTTTGTTCAGTAATGCTGATAAAAGATTAACAACTGCTCTTGTGTTTAGCATTTAACCCCTTCCGTGCCAGAAGGTCCTTTTTAACAGCACTCTCCTGGTTAAGAGTAAGAGAAAGGCTGATAGAAAAACGTTCTACATTTATTTGGCTCAGGAATACGTTTTACCACTAGTGGGAAGTTACATTATGCTTTTATTTTACTTTCCAGAGAGAATTAACCTTCCAGCTTCTCTTTGTTTCCATCCATCCTGGGGTAGGATAAGAGGGACAACTCCATACCTTTACAACTGGTACACACCCTCATTTGTTTGCCAGGAGTTGTTTTAATCTTAAGAGGGATCTGGTGAAAAGGCTGATTCCCCTCCTGCTCAGAACATGTTTCCAATCATACACAATGATGTACATTTATAATAATTTTATAAAACTCTTTATTGGACAGATATACTAAACAGTGTTAGGCCTTAAGGTGCCTATTAAGAAGGAACACAATATCTTCAAATTAGCTTATTTAACTTACTGAATTTTGGTAAAACATAAAAGATTGTGACATTTTTCACTCAAAACCAAGGGTCAATTTCGCATTATTGGGCAAAATTTTCACAAGCGCAAATGGGACAATTTTGCACATCTCCTGCACAATCGAGGAAACATAGACAAGGGAGGGTAAAGAAGAACAGAGTGGGTAAGAGAAAGTGACAGAGAGAAAGTGACAAAGAGAAAGAAAGCAGTTTCCCTGCACCAAAATAACACAAAAATAGGGGCACATGGAAAGAAACAAAAAGCCCAGGTTAATACACAATAATGCTTTATATATTAAAATGAGGAACAAATAACACTCAAATAGAGGTGGATAAAATTAATCCTAATACCCAAAACACACTCAGCAGTAGAGGTTCCGTTGCTGAAACCTTGGGGGACAGGAGAGTTCCCAGTTGTTATAATGGTAGGGGTCCAGCACCTGTTCTTAAAGCTGAAAACTCACACTCTCTCCCGTCCGTCTCCTCGTGATGTGTTTGGGCTGCAGCTACCGGATGTCCGTCGTCACGTCGCTGCGTTGACGTCACCGCTACGCGTTTCGTGTCTGATTGTCACTTCTTCAGGGGTTTAGTCATGTGATCCCCTGCTAGTGTTTAAATAACTAAGCTAGCAAGTTTTACACCAATGGGAATCAACAAACAGGGTGTATGCACAGACCTTCCAATTAGTCAGCAATTAGAACAACCTTAAAACATATGGACACAGTATACAGAAAGAACATAAACATAAAACTAACAATACTAATTTACACAGACATTTATAAATATACATACAAAAATAATTCATACAAAATCATAACAACATAATATTTCATGTAAACTTCATAAAAGATCTTTACTTTAATATATAATTGAAATACTGTCTATAGTAATAAAATCCCATATAGACAATATAGTATTGATATATTTTAAAAAGCATAAATATATACAGTATGTGTATATATATATATATATATATATATAAAAAATAGTGCATATATCAATATCTTTAAAAACTTATTATATAAAAAAATATTTAAAAAAACTTTTTTTCAAAAACCATTTTTATAAAACATTCATTTTCAATATAAAAAATTCCATTTTAAAATTGACGTACCTGTCTTATCATAAAACTCATAGTCATCATATAATAGAAAAAAACACTCAATGTCAAAAAATAACTTAAAATTTGGAAAGTTAGTATATAATGCCAAAAAACTGCCCAAATGTATAACAAATTGATACACACCTTAAATACCATATTATTATTTAAATGGGCAGGTTATTAGCACAAAATAGATGCAATTCTCTATATCATGATGAAGAAAATTTAAAAAGTGGAAGTAGAGGAGGGACAGAGCACACTGTGTACTTTTTTCAGTTTCCCTGCACCCAATTAATATATTTCAGTAAGTGTAATTCTTATTCTTTTAAATGGTATTTTGGGGGACCCAACCCCTTATACCTTAGTCATCTTGCTTTGTTCACAGAACAAAGAATGGGGTCCCATAGGCAAAACAAATGCGTTCAGAGGAATTAGTTTAAACAAGTTGGGAAGCACCATCATGAGAAGGCCTTCAACCTTTCTCCCATTGCTTCATGGTCATGGTGTGGCAAGGGTTTGAGATTGGACGATTTGTTCTACTCAAATGTTAATCCTATGTACCTTAATATTTACAGTGTAGTGCTGGTGAAGGACTGGAAGACTGGCCTCTTTCCTATTCTCCCAGGGGTCTGACAAGGCTGCCCTCTCTCACCTCTTCTTTTTGTTTGTTGTATAGAGCTCTTGCTTGCAGTGCACCCATGGCCCCCACATGCCACAATTTGCTAAGCCTTCACCATGGCAGTGCCTTACTTTACCTGGGGCTCCAAAGTAGACAGTATAGTAATGTACAAGGAGTCACACAATGGGGGGAAGGGAATCCCTGATATTCTCACTATGTTGTGGAGCTTCTTTGTGTGTAACTTTGTGCGGATTATTCTGAGGAACTGTGATATGGGCTTGGCTGGTTACTCCAAATCTCGCTTCTTTCTCTTGCCCCTTTGGAGGGCGTTAGGGTGGGATGAGAGTGATAGCTCCATACCTTTAAAACTGGTACACACCCTCATTTTACTTGATCTTGTATGGACTTTTCTCAGGCACACACATTTGGGGTGCAATATAAGACTGCTGGCGCCAAATGTGCTGTTCAAGAACATCCTTCTCTTTGCCAGGAGTTCTTTGATTCTGAAGAGGCACCTGGTGAAAACCCTGGCCTGTCACAGGCGGATTCACAGCCTTCTCAGAAATTATCCCATCATTGAGAGGCCTGAGGAGAAGGATTGAGATCCTCCTCTCCTTTCTTCCCACTCCCCTTTCCCCAAGCGATGCTCTGTGAAATAATAAAGGTTGAAGCTATGTATTGCAATGCTCTGCTGTTTTCATTATTTACTCTACATTTTATAATGTGCCTGTGTGTATACTGTATAACTCTGACAGCATATGAATCTGATCTATGACACTTTCAAAATCTATATCTTATACATCCTAATGTTTTAAAGAAAATGAGCAAATAGCCCCCAATGTATGTTATGTATAAAATAATTCACTTACTACTAAATACTGTAGGTCACATTAAGAGAAATGATGTTTACACAAATATGATGTACAGTAGATATGTAACACTAATATGTAGCATGTTGTAAAATAGTGTCAGTTCCCTATTGCATTTATATTATATTCTTACATTGACCCCCTACTGTTGGTGTATAAAGAGAAGCATTTCTTGCCTGTAAAACATAGCTTAATATGCACGGCGTCGTTTAGCGTCACAAGAGTGGTGTCTACAAGCAGGATTGCTGCATTTATAAGATTCAGTGGCTATTTATTTGTGGTCTTGCAAAATAGCGTGGCAAATATTATTTGACGTGGAGAACTTATGTCGATTTCACAGGGAAGAATCTGACCATCATAACAAAAAAAAAGAAAACATAGGTGATGCATTAAAAAAAAAGATTGGTATTCCTCTTGAAACCATTCACTATTTGATGGGCCTATATAGACTCATATTTACTAAGCAGACTTCTGCCATAAAGCACTGTGCAGCCCATTCACTTGAATTAGCTGCACGGCGTCTTCCAGCGCCAGAATTTGTCTTCGTGCCAAGGACTGCTTAATAAATATGGCCAATATTGCAGATGTTGATGTGCATTTTAGGCTGCTCCAAAACGTAAAGATCTTAAAAAAGATGCTGTCATTATGTTCACACTTTTTTCAAAAGATTATTTTGAGGTTTTCAGTGCAGAATTTTAAACACCTCTTTTCCTTTGCAACAGGATCTTAAAGCAGGAAGTGGTTTTCAGTGATCATGTCGCCGAATTTGATTTACCATGCAGTACAAAGAGGAAAAGACGTCTTTAACCCTTCAGCTGCCCGCACAATATTCCCTGTACCGTACATCGTGAGGATGGGCACGCCTAAAGGTCCCTGAAGATGTACAGGGAATACCGTGCTCATTTTCTAAGGGGAGATCGCAATCACCTCTCTGAACGGGAAGGAAGTGGAGCTCCCGCCTCTCCTGTTCCTGTTACTGGGGTCCGGTTGCCACCACATGATCACTACCCAAGCAAGACTGGAAAGGGTTAAAAAAAAATAAGCTTGAATTATAAACAACAATACAACAATATGTAAACTGCATATGTTTGGGAAAGAGAAAATGTCAAAGGATTAATTCCTTCCTTATACACAATCTATAATTGTATATATTTCTCTGATAACAATGTTTGAGAAACATTTAATCAATTCCAGCATTAAAAATCACAAAAAAGCCCCTGAATCATTCCTATCATACAAAGCACATGGTCCTTAAACAGATCATTTTAGAATCCACCTACACTCTCTGTAATAGGTGTAATTCCCTATCACCTCCCCTGCTTTTGGCATGGAGCATTTCTCAACCCATAAATCTCATGGCTTCTACATCTCCATTATGAACATTATTAAAGTGTGTGACTAGTCTCAATGATGCCTCATTGTTTTGTAGTAGTTCAATGATGTTTCACTGTTCGATTTCTCAGAGGTCTAATTGTGTTCCTCCCATAAATACAATTACAGGGACATTGCAATAAGTAAACTTCAAAAGACGTTGTGCAGTTGATAACATTATTCATCTTCTAATCAACCCTTTAAGTGAGGGTGTTGGTTTTAATAATTCTAGTATAAATTACAAGAGCCACAAGAAATATGACCTACTGGTGCAAAACAGCACAACAAAAATTACCTACTGGTGCAAAACAGCACAACAAAAATTACCTACTGGTGCAAAACAGCACAACAAAAATTACCTACTGGTACAAAACCGCACAACAAAAATTACCTACTGGTACAAAACCACTGTTGGCTCGTGGGTTTGCATTCTCTTTGTTCCTGCAGGATCATGTATGTACGATTACCACCCATAATTTAGTAGTGGTGCAATGATATCTGGGGGGGGGGGGTTTCAGTCCAATTTTCTTCTGTTTTTAAAGATTATTTGACAATAAAGTATTGATATTGGTTAAGCACCATTGCTTTTCCTCCAATTTGATCACTTGCATAATCAGGAATGGATTGCACCCATACGCTACCTTGGATGGGCACGGCTGAACGTAAGATGAAAAGATATGGCTATCCTTCTAATATAAGATTTTAATATGTGTGGAGCCTTCCTGGTATGTTGATATGTGAATGGATGTATAAACGAGCAGAATGCTGAACCTGAGTGCAGTGTTATCCTCATATTAGTTATCCTCAAACGAGCAGAATTCTGAACCTGAGTGCAGTGTTATCCTCAAATTAGTTAAACTCAAACGAGCAGAATTCTGAACCTGAGTGGAGTGTTATCCTCAAATTAGTTAAACTCAAACGAGCAGAATTCTGAACCTGAGTGCAGTGTTATCCTCATATTAGTTTTATTTAATACTTGTGTCAGAAAATGACAAAGTAAAGCAGAATATCAATGTTGCCTTGTTACAACATGAGTTATAATGGCAAAGTAATAAACTCACGGCGTAAAGAAAGATAGCACTGTTCCATCGCTCTTTCATAATTAAGACCCCAATTAAGATTACAGTACGTGTAACAGTCGCAGACAACTGTTCTTAAATTAGTATGAGGTTTCAGAGTAGCCACAACAAGAATTACCTAATTGTGCAAAACAGCTGTCAGCCAGTGGGTTCGCATTCTCTTTGTTCCTGCAGGATCATGTATGTACGATTACCACCCATAGTTTAGTAGTGGTGCAATGATTAGCACAATTGACAATACGTAATTTTTATGTCTGTGCATAAACCTTGCTTTAGTACTTAATAAGTACATCTGCATAATTATAACAAGTATTAATCATATGAGTACATCTCCTATTTTGCCATAAAAGACATGATGTTAATATATATATATATATATTTTAAGAGAAAGAGCGGAACCCGCGTCCACAAGATGAATGAATGTAACTAAATACCGACTTCAAAATAAATATTCAGTAATAAGTCAGTGGTGCTATATGGGCCAAGTTATATAATTAGAAAAGAAAAAGCCCCAAACAAAAGCACTCTAGTATACCAATTCAAAGTATAGATACAAAACATCTTTATTGAATAAATATCACAAAACAAGAAATATAAAAGGGAGCAGAGAATAATTTAAAAAAGGCATGGATCCCCTGTACGTAAGTCTAGACATAAATCCTCCAACAAACAATTCCAAATAGGAAAAAGCCGTGTCAAATCAGACAGATAATACGCTCAAGTGTGCCTGACAAGGTGATAGGTTATAGTACAGACAAAGAGCTAAGATGAAAAGCGAAGTGGCAGTGGCCAAATGGTCAAATCACATAATATAATTGCATGCTTATCCCTGTGAAATCTCTGGGATAGTCTCTAGTGACACAATGCATCAGTACATGATAGGGCCAAAAGATATGAAGCCTAGAGGGGCACACTTCAAAAACCTATATGCTCTAAGTCATACATCACCTAGCGTCAGATACACAGCAAAATCATGGAGGAAGCAAGGAGCAAAAAACTCAGAACATGGTTACGTGTCCCTAGGGGGGGACAGACCAAGGGATCCTGCCTACAGCACCCACTCCTGTGGAGGTATAACCACCCTAGAAGAAGCCATAGCGGGCGAAACGCGTTGGTGGGACTTTCACGCTGCTGGCCCTGCCTGCTAGCACTCTACTTGGACATTATACCTTCTTTGTATACCGCTGGAAATAATCCTTTTATCGTGGCTATGCTTACCAGAGACTGCAGTGTTACTACAATCTCTCAGGAGCTGAGTATCTTCCTATAAATCTATCTATCTGCAGTTATTATACTGCTTTCAATTTGATGGGTCTCTCCCCTTTATATGTTCTCTTTTGACATCTGTGTTTGGGTCACTGAAGTACATTCCAAATTAAGTTTTTGATGTCATGTACTATATGTATAGTTTTATGCTTATAGGTCTTCCTTATTAAGTGCCCCGCACACTGGTATAGCATGCCTGTTATTTTTTTTACCATATTTTGTTTATTTATTTTCTTTAAAGGTTTATTATTTATTTTTCTTTTATTGATTCTTTGCTCAGTATCTCTTCAATACAACCGGCCGGTTGTAGATCACTATGGGTACTTTGTCCCCATGGTGGTCATATCATCTTAGGTACTGATCATATTATGTTTTGTTTCTATATGGTAATCTAGTTTTCCTTGGGTTTGTCCAATTTCAATTTATTTTGCTTAGTCAGGCAGTTTTTCAGTTAGCTGTTTTTTGTTTTTCATCATATTTTGATTTTCTGGGTGCTTTTTAGAGGTTTCTTTTTCTGTGTTTATATATATATATATATATATATATATATAGTGCAGAATAAATGAGTTCTTCAGTATTAGGTGATACCTTTTTTATTGGACTAACAATTTATGTCATAGGACAAGCTTTCGAGAGTTCTCCTCTCTTCTTCAGGTCAGCAAGAAGAGAGGATAACTCTCGAAAGCTTGTCCTATGACATAAATTGTTAGTCCAATAAAAAAGGTATCACCTAATACTGAAGAACTCATTTATTCTGCACTATCGCAACTGGACTAACACGGCTACTTTCTGCTTTATATATATATATATATATATATATATATATATATATATATATATAACAAAAAGAAAAAATGGCGCCAACCTAAACCACTAAATGAATATAAATGATGAAAAAAATGATGAAAAAAACCCCTATACTATACAAGGTGGAGAAACATAGTACAAACAATACACAAACATATAAAAATAACAGATGAAAAGTCCAGAAAAAATATATAATAAAAAATATACAAATCCTAAAAAATGCTCCAATTGCTATCCAAAAGAGTCTCTGCAGCCCGATTGAAGGGAACACCACTTCCTTGAAGATATCTATAAAAACACAGAAAAAACAGGCGCACTCATAGCGTAAAAGGTATAACAATATATTTATGGAGTCAAGGATTTAAAAATGCACACTCACAAACGTAGCTTAATAAAAAGCATTTTTGAGTAAAACTCAGCCAGCCAGACGCAGGAACCCGGTAGCAGATGACTTTGGTATAGTGTCCGGTGTAGGTACACTGCAGCAGCCTCTATGGATACCTCCGGAGCCCGGGGAACACGAGGGACGCCGCCTTCCTCTCAATCCTGCGTCACACAGTGAGTACTCAGCTCCAGATACCGCGAGAACTCAGTGACATCAGTGGATACAACCGGAAAAAGTTCCCATGTATGCAACGAGTGGACAGCTGAGAGTAATACTTCCAAAAACCGCAATAAATTGCTGTAGCAAGCCAGTGAGTGGAAATATAATAAAACTGGGCAGTAAAACCTCCACACAACACTCTCTACGCGTTTCGTCTCAAAGAGACTTCATCAGGAGGTAAAAGCATAGATAGGGGACATAGTTTTATAGTAAGATGAACCAATCAGGGCAAAGAAGACTACTAATTGCTAATCAGGAAAACACGGTCAATGTAAGGATAATATTAACCCCTATATGTTCCAGAACACATATAGGCAAAGTGGACCAACAATACTAAAGAAAGTGACCAAATAAACAGATACATGTGATAACATACAATTAAACAAATTAAATTAAAATACTTTTAAATACTACAACAAAATATAATATAACATCATACAACATAATATTGCATCATCGGCAAAATCATATAATAATATAATAAACAGATGTTAGTAGAGAGATAACATTGATCCTAGTGATTTAAATAAATGGGTCACTACTAGATCTATACTACCCCTAATTGGCTGCCCCTTTTTCTATATATTGATTATTCTATTATATATATAGATATTTTTTATACGTTTTATATATAGTACCACCTTATTGTCAATATGATGAAAAATTGTGAAGAAAGACTAGCTAGAAGAAATTGAATCACACTTAATGTAGACATTATACCTGTTGCTGAAAGAGAAAACAATGTTGATTTGAAAAAATAATTTTGACATTCTAGAGAAATTGACCAAAGATGAAATGTGTCATTGGCTAGATTTGCTTTCTCTACAGAATTATCTAGAGAAAAATATTATTCCTAGAGGGCTTAGAATTTCAAAGAAGCCCACTTTTGAAACAGATGATGAATTTTCTAAGAATTGGAATGGGGCACTGGAGACCTGTTCGATCTCTCTAATTAAAATGCTGATTACCTACAGGAAGGATAAGCTGAAAATATTGAAAAAAGAGATAGAGGAGATCCAGTGCACCATTAAACCTTTTGAGAATTTAGATGAATTTGTGGAACTTGATGAGGTTGTCAATAAAAGGGTCCTAAAATTTGAAGATGAAATAGTGGAGAGAAAGAGAAATAAATATGCGAGGGACAAGGATGATTACGCTAATGACAGAATGAGGGACTGGAGGAAAAAAGGGGACTATTATAAATCCGGTAATTATGGTAAATCTAATAGGTTTAAGCAAAGAAGTAATAGGAGGGACTATACCAGACATAGATCAAGATCATATGAAAATACCATGAAAGCTAATTCCCAAGATAAATCTAAATCTAAATCCAAGTCCATACCTGGAGACAAAGCTATTGCGATGTCTAAAGATCACTCACATGATCATTTAGCATCTATGATTAATTGCCCAGTCTCTAATAAGTTCTCCCCACTACAGAATCAAGAAGAAATATCCATCAATAGAGATTTGTTTATAGAAAATCAGAGGGAAGGGGCAAAGCCCAAAACAAGGTCAAATTTGGAACCAGTTGATTTTTCACCCAAAAATAAAACATCTCCTTCTGTTATTTCTTTTTTAGAGAAAGGATATCAACATCCACCCATCGAAAAAGGGAAGAAATACCCCCTATGGGACAAACAGGAGTCAGCCCAAAATTCACAAAGGAGAAAAAGAGATTCAGAGGGATCAGAGGAGGAAAAAAGAGACAGAGAGAGAAGGAGAAAGGATTAATGGTGGCCGCGCCAGTAAAGTATGGTATTTATAACTTGTCATGACATGAACTTACACCTTACCATATTTCGCTTTTGGCGAAGGGACTTTCGTTCTCACCTAGTAGCCTACCCAATCAGTTTGAGTTGTTTGTGGATCTTAACAGGTTCATACGCAAACTCACCCTGATGAGACATTTTTCTTTCAAGGACAGGGAGATACTGAATACCTCTAATGTCAATTTTAACACCCAGGAACAAGAATGCATTCATGCACTAACTTCTATTCTTGCTGAGCCTGGTGTCATAGATAATTTTACTACGAGTACACAGATTAACAACATGTATGATTCATTTGAACCACATAACTTCACCACACATTCTGAACCTGACTTGGTTGAGGGGCCGCCATTTATTCAGGCATCCCAGCCTAGCCGCCTGAACCTGTGTGGGGATTCTTCCCAGCATTTGGTTCAGGATTCGGATCTGGCTCTGGACTTCAAGCACTCACCTTTTCATCCTATCCCCACCTATTTCCCCTACCATTCTAAGGGGAACTTCATTGATACCTTTTACACCATTGTTCTGAAAGATCTTGAACAGTTATGTCAGACTAACACTCGTCTGACACACAGGAATCTGAGCGGGGGAGAAGAATTGGCTCTTAAAAACCTCAAAGAGAACACAGATCTTGTTGTAAGACAAGCCGATAAAGGAGGGGCTATCGTCCTGCAGGATAGACAGGACTATGTGTCCGAAGCGGTTCGACTTTTAATGGACAGTTCATCCTATCGTATACTGGATAAAGATCCGGTCAAAGATTTTCAGTTGGCCTTTCAAGAACTAATTCACAAAGCACTTAGTATGGGCATTATCACTAAAGCAGAGAGCACTTTTTTGTTTATTAGACACCCTAGAACACCTGTTTTCTATCATTTGCCCAAATTGCACAAAGACACCACACATCCCCCTGGTAGACCCATCATATCGGGGATGGGGTCAATGACGTCGAACGTGTCCCAATATGTCGATTATTTTTTGCAACCATATGTGAAATTATTACCATCTTACATTAGGGACACGTTGCACGTCATTGATTCCACCTCTGTGATCACTTGGAAAGACACATTTTGTTGGGCTACATGTGATGTATGTTCTCTTTATATCTGCGTAGATCATACTAAGGGCTTAGAAGCCATCAATCACTTTTTACAATTAGATTTGAATTTGCATGTGCCACAAAACGATTTTATTTTATCTTGTATTAAGTTTATTTTGACACATAACTACTTCACTTTTGATGGTACTTTTTATTTGCAGACATGTGGAACGGCCATGGGTACCAGATTCGCTCCCAGCTATGCGAACCTCTTCATGGGGTTGTGGGAGAACATCCATGTTTGGGGTAATGCGCGGCTGGTGGCGGGTCTGGTGTTCTATGGTCGTTTCATCGATGATATTATTATAATTTGGGATGGTGATAGAGGCCAACTGAAAGACATATTAGACACATTTAATGTTAACAATATGGGGCTAAAATTTACCCATTCTATACATACAGATACGATGGTATTTTTAGATCTTGAGCTGTTCATTGATAGGTCGGACATGAGGATACATAGTAAAACACACTTCAAACCTGTCTCTACCAATGGATACCTGCAGTACGGTAGCAACCACTATAAAAAGTGGCTTAATAACATTCCTAGAAGCCAATTCTTTAGGATCCGCCGGAACTGTTCTCTGAACTCAGATTTCTGTGCCCAAGGAGAGACTTTAACAAATAAGTTCCTCCAAAAGGGTTATGACAGAGCAGTGGTGCAGAAGGCGTTTGATGATGCTAGATCTACTGATAGGAGTGCCCTACTTGAGAGGTCCAGGACCAGATCTGATTTTGCTGGCCTTGATCCAGCGGTGAACGGATTAAGCAGGAATCCTTTACATT
The DNA here is from genome assembly GCF_040206685.1 of Ascaphus truei. NCBI lineage: Eukaryota > Metazoa > Chordata > Amphibia > Anura > Ascaphidae > Ascaphus > Ascaphus truei. The sequence goes on along the minus strand of NC_134483.1, from coordinate 52,378,534 downwards.
CATTTACAAAGTTTATCACAAAGTACAATAAATTGGCCTATCAGGTTAAAGATATTATTAACAGACACTGGAGCATTATTCAGAATGATCCTATTCTAGGCCCTAAGGTGCCAATACGAGCTCCAATTGTCTTTAAAAAAGCAAGGTGTCTGAAGACCATGATTGCCCCTAGTAGACTTAAGCCTACTATTGATTTACAATCTATAACATCTATCAAGACTCCTACAAGGGGAAATTTCCCCTGTGGTAGGAATAGATGTATTACTTGCGGGCATATAAGTAAGATTCATTCCTTCAAATCTTTTTCCAATGGCTCTGTACATGAGATAAAACACTATATAAATTGTCTTAGTACCTACATTATATATCTCATTACTTGCCGTTGCGGTCTACAATATGTGGGCCGCACGTCAAGGACTGTTAGTACTAGATTTCTCGAGCCCCGTAGAAATGTGAAACATGGTCTTCAGTCACATTGCTTATCACGGCACTTTGATAGTGTACACAATAAGGATCCCTGCTCTCTGTCCATCTTTGGTATCGAGGCCATTCCACCTTCCCTTTCGGAGGGGGATAGGTTCAAGAAACTGTGTGTCAGGGAGACCTACTGGATATATGTACTTGGTCTCAATGACACAATAGATATTAGTACAGTAGTTTAATGACACCTTTCATGCCTGTGATGGGGCGTAGTGTTTTCACGGAGGTCTGGGTTGAGCAATGTAATTCGTTCCCTCCGTGGTGACATTCATACTATCACACTGGTATAGTTGATTGTTCCCTTTTTGACAATGGTTGAGATGTGGTATATCTATTATAAGATCTTACTGTGTATATAGCTATATCAGCTCTGCTTGCGTGACCACCATTGATCCAAAATCCTTCTCCGTCCATTCCTCAATTTTGTCCATTCCCTCACTTCTTTTCCTCCCCTATTCACCCCCCTCCAATTCGTCTCCCCCCTCCCCCCTTCCCCTACCTTTCCTTTGCACTTCCCCCCTCCTCCCCCCCCTCCCGCATCACTCTGTTGTCTTTTGTACTTTGGCCTCTCTGAATCTCTGTATCATTATCTCTGTATATGTATTATCTAGTAAAGACCCATTTATTTAAATCACTAGGATCAATGTTATCTCTCTACTAACATCTGTTTATTATATTATTATATGATTTTGCCGATGATGCAATATTATGTTGTATGATGTTATATTATATTTTGTTGTAGTATTTAAATGTATTTTAATTTAATTTGTTTAATTGTATGTTATCACATGTATCTGTTTATTTGGTCACTTTCTTTAGTATTGTTGGTCCACTTTGCCTATATGTGTTCTGGAACATATAGGGGTTAATATTATCCTTACATTGACCGTGTGTTCCTGATTAGCAATTAGTAGTCTTCTTTGCCCTGATTGGTTCATCTTACTATAAAACTATGTCCCCTATCTATGCTTTTTACTCCTGATGAAGTCTCTTTGAGACGAAACGCGTAGAGAGTGTTGTGTGGAGGTTTTACTGCCCAGTTTTATTATATTTCCACTCACTGGCTTGCTACAGCAATTTATTGCGGTTTTTGGAAGTATTACTCTCAGCTGTCCACTCGTTGCATACATGGGAACTTTTTCCGGTTGAATCCACTGACGTCACTGAGTTCTCGCGGTATCTGGAGCTGAGTACTCACTGTGTGACGCAGGATTGAGAGGAAGGCGGCGTCCCTCGTGTTCCCCGGGCTCCGGAGGTATCCAGAGAGGCTGCTGCAGTGTACCTACACCGGACACTATACCAAAGTCATCTGCTACCGGGTTCCTGCGTCTGGCTGGCTGAGTTTTACTCAAAAATGCTTTTTATTAAGCTACGTTTGTGAGTGTGCATTTTTAAATCCTTGACTCCATAAATATATTGTTATACCTTTTACGCTATGAGTGCGCCTGTTTTTTCTGTGTTTTTATATATATATATATATATATATATATATATATATATATATATATATATATATATATATATATATATATATAAATAAAATCAAAGACAAAGGGTCAATATGGTCAATACCGTTCTGTGGCTAACTAAATGCTTTTATTTGTGTGAGCTTTCAAGATACACAAATCTCTCCTTCGGGCGACGTTACAACTGATTAAGAAATAGTAAGGGGGAAGGGGAGATGGTGAGATTAGCACTCTCGCTTCAGCTTAATGTGGAAAAATTTGGTCAGACAGGTGCAAGAGGGGACTAAGGGTTAATAGTAAAGGAATAGAAACAGTGAACCCTTTTTGAAAGCACTCAGTGTGTCAGGTGATATGATGAGTGATTTAAAAGAACATTTTAATGGTTTTAAAGTAAAAAAAAATATTATCAAGGCAAAGTTTGTAGCTAAGGTGAACATCAAACACAAACAAACATAAACGCTATATGCACTTAGGATAATGATCAGTCCAAATGAATATCCTTATCTTAAATGAAAAGTCAAACTATGTGCTAGAAATCTAGCGCGATCAAAGGATATGTATAACGTGACTACAAGACTGAACATTAATAGTGTTAAAAACCTGTATATAGTAGAACAGGTAGCGTGCGGACTGATGTGTAAACCTTTAATAGTGGGTCACGCGTGCATGCTCTCATGTGCTCTACAAATAAGCACTATATATATAGTTAGTACAATCATGCACCATACCTATGATATAGGCACACAAAATGTGTTAGCAAGCCTAGAGGCACGAATCAAAGTTCGTATCCAGTTATAGCCTCTTGGAGAATAATTAACATAATGGTGAAAAATTCCCTAGTATAGAAATACAAAACTGATATACAGCAAGGTAGAATCCCATGGTTAATTACATGTGGACTATAGGCACACAAAATGTGTTAACAAGCCCAGAGGCACGAATCAGGTTCGTATCCAGTTATAGCCTCTAATGAACCTAATGGTAAAGAGATCGCTTGTATAAATAAACGAGACTGATATACAGCAGGGTAAGAACTTCTGGTTAATAACATATCACTTGCTAGTGCAACAAAAAGTCTACTATTGGGAGCAGAATGTTAGTCCAAATAAAAAAGGTATAACCTAATACTGAATATATATATATATATATATATATATATATACAGTGTATATATATATATATATAATACAAAAGGTCAGTCGGCACTCCAAAAGCAGAGATATTGGTAGGTGCTTGTCCCATAAAAGATAAGTAAATAAACGATGCCGTGTAGCAGAAATGGAGGAAGGTCCCGTTTCCTGGGACCGAAACGTTGGAATTTCTGTGCCTTGTTTCTAATACACTATTTCTGCTGCATGACTGAGTGCTGTCTCCTGATTTCGCGGGATCTACACGGTATCATTTATTTATTTTTATATATATATATAAAGGAAAAACAAACAGAAAACAGGAAATGGCCTTATAACCCTTCCCAGATTGATGGGCAGCAACAATTGCTTCTCTAAGATCATTGCTGTTGTCTTTCCTCCTTGGCATTGTGTTAACACACACCTGAATGCTCCAGACCAGCAAACTGCTAAAACTTCGGCTTTTATAGAGGTGGTCACACTTGCTGATGATCAATTAATCAAGGGCATTTGATTAGCAGCACCTGTATGCTACTTAGCATCTTAATTCCTATGGAAGCAGTAAGGGTGTACTTAGTTTTTCACATATGGCTTCTCCATTTTGGCTTTATTTTTGTTAAATCATGACACGGTGTAATATGTCATGTGTTGTTGTTCATCTGAGGTTGTATTTACCTAATTTTAAGACCTACTAAGGAACAGATGATTGTTATTATGTCCTGAAATGTAAAACCTTAGAATTCAAAGAGGGTGTACTATCGTTTTCACACCACTGTGCATGTGTATATGTGTATTATATATATATATATATATATATATATATATATATATATATATATATATATATATATATATATATATATTGTGACATAGTCCAAAGATGTTAGGTAGCTTTCTGCCCCATTTTAGGTCAGAAAGTGCAGGAATAGTTAATTATCCATTCCACAGCTTCACATTTACTCAGGCTGGTGGATGGAAAATCCAGACCACAGATTACAATGGGTCTAGTTCTCCCTCACCTGCTCTCCTAATCACTAGAACAGGTATTTAGAGCAGAGAGGTTTGCTTTTCAGTCTCTCTCCTTAGAGCCTGGGGGCTGGGGGTGTCGCTGCTCCCCGGAATCCAGTTCGGGGTGGACGGCCCCTTCAAGTATCACAGTACCAGAGGATTTGCCTGGACACTTGGGACCGAGTTCCCACCACGAACAGATAAGACAAACAAATCTTTATTGCTGTATCTAAAAGACTATGCTGTATCTAGTGACCCTAAATGAGAGGGCCTTCTTTTAAACTGGGGAACCAGGTTAGTTGGCCCAGCAGCAGTTAGAGGCTGATTCTGATGTGTAGTTAGATCCCTGAATGGGATAGGATTTGGTTTATTTGATTTGGTTTGGTTCTGAAAAGTGACACTGTGTGAAATGCTATAACACTGATATGAGTAAACCGCTGAAGGTTAAATGTCTGAGTGCCTCCTGCCTACACATCTTAAAGCTGCAGTACCTTACTTGGATGAAAATAAAGCAGGCAGAAGCCTGAGTTAAGCAACGTAATACTTTGCATGTTCCTGTTTGTTGTATAAATAACCCTAGAAGACTGTGTCGTGAAGAACCCAGACAGACGTCAGCGCTACAAAAGAGGGGCGTTTGTCACAATATATATATATAAAATTATGTGTTCCACTTTCAACCATAAGTGTTCATATTACTATCTATCAGGGATGCAATATAATTAATCTAGGTCAGTATAGCAAACCCTGTAGAGCAGAGGTCCCCAACTCCAGTCCTCAAGGACCACTAACAGTGCAGGTTTTACGGATACCCCTGCTAGAGCACATGTGGTTCAATCAAAATGATTGGGCCACCTGTGCTAATGAGAGGCTATTCTTAAATCCTGTGGTCCTTGAGGACTGGAGTTGGGGACCTCTGCTGTAGAGGAGGAACATAGCAATAATAAGATGAACTATAAAAAATAATGTAGAATTAAAATAAGACTAGACTGTAGAAAATACGAGAACCAACAATAATAAAGGAAATAGATCACTAAAATATCTAAAAAGCTAAAAGACTAAAAATTATTCAGTCTAATCATATCAGAATGAATGATATGAAAATTAATTGAACAATAAGCTAAAAATGGAACATACAGTATCAATAGGGTAATGCAGTTGGAGAGAAACCGCATATTTCAAGACTGGAGGGGAACTAGATGAGAAAATAATTGAGATCAATGTCAATATTTAAACCTAAAGGTTGGAAAGTCCGCAATCATTGTGTGTCACGGTAGTGCTGCCCGCAGACCAGACCCGTCCCAAGACTGAGGTGGAAAGTATAATACCATGCACCCGCAGCAGAGGGGCATGTCCGGAGTGTGGTAATTAGTTGCCAGGCCAGGAGTCTTTAGAAAGGGAACCTAAGGTACTTGCCGTGTACGGAGGTAGAAGAATCGTGGTGATTGCCGTAGCCGGGGGTCGAGGGTGCCAGAGGTCCGGGAGGTAGAGGAGCGAGCCGAGATCGAAGGGCGGAGAGAGACTGCGTCGTGAGGAGTAAGACCGGAGGAGTGAATAAATTACTGCTGGAGGCGCACGCTGTGTAAGATCCTCCCGTGCGTGCCCCGACAAGATGGCGGACGCAAGAACCGGCGTCGGGCGAGATCGCCGAGTCCCACGCCGAGGACATGTCAGCGGGGAGTGAGGGGCGTCAGCAATGACCTCCGAGGCAGGTAAGGAGGTGTTGCTTGAGCCCTGCTTCTTGACAGTACCCCCCCTCAAGGTTGGACTTGAGTGCAGTGTAATCCTCATATTAGTTATCCTCAAACGAGCAGAATTCTGAACCTGAGTGCAGTGTTATCCTCAAATTAGTTAAACTCAAACGAGCAGAATTCTGAACCTGAGTGCAGTGTTATCCTCATATTAGTTTTATATAATACTTGTGTCAGAAAATGACAAAGTAAAGCAGAATATCAATGTTGCCTTGTTACAACATGAGTTATAATGGCAAAGTAATAAACTCACGGCGTAAAGAAGGATAGCACTGTGCCATCGCTCTATCATAAATAAGACCCCGATTAAGATTACAGTACGTGTAACAGTCGCAGACAACTGTTCTTAAATTAGTATGAGGTTTCAGAGTAGCCACAACAAGAATTACCTAATTGTGCAAAACAGCTGTCAGCCAGTGGGTTTGCATTCTCTTTGTTCCTGCAGGATCATGTATGTACGATTACCACCCATAGTAATATGAGAAGCCCACGCCAGGGCGCCACCAGTCAAGAGGGAGTACACATACGCCACTTTTTTACGTCCCGTGGTGAACTGAAGAGGCGCCATCTCGAATTGGACCTCACACTGGTTTAGGAAGCCGCGGCAGGCCTGCGGATCGCCAGCGTAGGGTTTCGGTGCGGGTATCTTTGTCTCGGGTGTGACTGCGCCAAGAGATTCGGGCTGAGACGGGGAGGAAACGCTACATGGTGCACCCTGGAGAGAAAAGTTGGTTAGCCGTTGAGCTAGGTCAGAGATCTGGGTGGACATGGTTTGGTTCTGTACCACCAGGGCCGAGAGAATTTGGTCTAAGGTAGGTTCATCAGTCTTGATCTGGTCTGCGTTGGTTGGGCTCTGCATAATGTCATGGTAGTGCTGCCCGCAGACCAGACCCGTCCCAAGACTGAGGTGAAAAGTATAATACCACGCGCACACAGCAGAGGGGCATGTCCGGAGTGTGGTAATTAGTTGCCAGGCCAGGAGTCTTTAGTAAGGGAACCAAAGGTACTTGCCGTGTCCGGAGGTAGAAGAATCGTGGTGATTGTCGTAGCCGGGGGTCGAGGGTGCCAGAGGTTTGGGAGGTAGAGAAGCGAGCCGAGATCGAAGGGCGGAGAGAGACTGCGTCGTGAGGAGTAAGCCGGGGTCCAGAGTCAGAGGAAGAGTAGAAAGCAAAGACGGGTCAAACCTGAAGAACACGAAGAACAAGCGCACACAAGAATACTAGCCCAATTAGCAGAAGCTATGCAGAGCAATGATTCCCATGGAGAACAGGGGTAAAATATGTGGAAGGACCAATCAGGGAAGGAGGCAGAGCGGAGGGGAGTGCCGTGGAGCGCCTTGTGACTGGTGCAGGCTGTGATCCTTGCCTGTGATCAGCTGTGGAGTGTGAGAGCAGGAGCGGGGCTGCAGCTGTACATGGGGGGCGTGGCTAGAAGGCCGGAGGAGTGAATAAATTACTGCCGGAGGCGCGCACTGTGTAAGATCCTCCTGTGCGCGCCCCGACAAGATGGCGGGCACAAGAACCGGCGTCGGGCGAGATCGCCGAGTCCCATGCCGAGGACACGCCAGCGGGGAGCAAGGGGCGGCAGCAACGACCTCCGAAGCAGGTAAGGAGGTGTTGCGTGAGCCCTGCTTCCTGACACTGTGAATCCAAAAGGACTGTTGTTGCCAGATATTTTTCATTTTGTTGCCACTTCACCAATGAGTTTTCACAGTGTCTATTCCTAAATATACTAGACCAGTAGGGTCAGAGTTATGATGTAATTTTTTAAATAAGATGATGCCCGGCGTGAATCCAAACCAATAGTGATGTTTCTAATGTGCCCGATATTCTAACAAGCGGAGGGTGTATAGTGCGCCCTATGTATAGGAGACCACACAGGCACATCAACATATACTGTAGATTACAGGCTCACTCTCACAATTTATAAACTTATAAATCTTAAAGTTTTTTCCAGTGACACCAGACACAAAGCTATCAGTTTGTTTATGACCAAATTTACATGCCTTGCATCTTGTGCACCTAAATAAACCTCCAGGATTAGTACTTATCCAACTCTTTCTTTGAGTGGTCGCAATGCCTTGTCTGTCTGGGAGTATGTGAGTGCATTTTCACTGCTGTACCCGCTTCCTTTTTTAATTTAATAGCTATATTTGCACAATGGTTTTCTCTCTTTTCTATCAATATATTAGTTGAGCCTGCAATTCATCAGAGAGCACAACACGAACCTGTTTGGAGCCCACAATTGTTGGAAAAACGCCTGATTTCTCTCACCTCACGTGAGTGAGATATTTATATTGTGTTACATTATTTTACATCTTGATTTAGTTGTGCTGTACTATTGTTTATTTTTCCTATTTTTACATGTTCCTTGAGTCAAGTTTGCGCTTTGGATTTTTGATGACCTAAATAACGTCAGGATAAATCCCTGCACTACGATATAGAAATGTGATGGGTGCTCCAACAGTCCTGGAATCTTTGTATATATTCATCAATCATATATAAACAGTGAAGACTCAGATGATGGAGTGGGTAAACTACTGGGTGAGTGACTATAGCCACTGACAATATGAATCTCCTGAAGGCAATAGAAAAAATATGTATATGTAAGGAATCGGGGAACACGCCCCCTGCGGCGTGCTCCCTCCTTACTTGCCGCATCTTAGTTCCCGCTCTCCTTATTGAGCATGCACGCACCCGTGGTTCCCTACTCGTACCTCGGAGCCCGGCCACCCCCAGTCACGTCACGCATTCTCTCACGCGTGACACGTACACGTGACGGTGTGCGCCGCTCTCCAGCTGCGAGTTAAGATTTCCTGTCTCTCGGAATGGCATGTGCCACCTTCTAGCTGCGAGTCAAGATTCCCTGATGTCTCCCTGTATGGCGTGTGCCGCCCTCTAGCTGCGAGTCAAGATTCCGTTGATTCTCTGTGTGGCGGGCGCTGCCTCTAGCTGCGAGTCTTCCTTCCTATGCATTGCTGCCCCTTAGTCTGTTGGATCGCTCGGAGTTCGATCCTTAAGAGGGGGGTACTGTAACGATGCGCGGAACACGCCCCCTGCGGCGTGTTCCTTCCGTACCTGTTTACTTCTGATCGCCACCCTCTAGCTGCGAGTCAAGATCCTGTGTCTTTAAGGATTCTGAAGCAAGCAACACCATCTTGCTTTCTGGCAAATCCTGCCCTCTTCCTCCTGATAGGAAGTAAGCCTCTCTTTGACTTTCTCTTTTGCTATTAGTCATTTGCTGCGTGCCCTGGTGCCTGCTAGTACTTCATCGCATGCTTTTCCTGCCTGGATCTCATTGGGACCTTTACTTATCTCCTTTGGATTCCGGATGACTGGGACAGTCACTCATATACTACTGAGGTTAGTTTACTGTCGGGTAGTGTAGGTACCTGCTTAGTAGGGTTCACCTTGACGTGGTAGCAGGCTTGTAATTCCTTGGCCAATGGATTAGACTAAGAACCCTTATGTTATATTTAGTTTCGCTGCACCTTGCTGTTTCTGGCACTATGCCTTTAAGGAGGCTGGACATCCTCCAAGAAGCAATTCCCTTGTGGATGTTACCCTGTGCTCTGGACTCTACCGCCTCGGCTCCTTCCATGTTTATGTTCCTAGTTTCATGTTCTCTGTCCATGTTCCTAGTTTCCGTTCCAGACTCCTATGCTGAAGCGTTGGCTTCCAGCAACCCCCGCGTTGGTGCCTGAGAACGCACGCACTCCCGCTCTTCTGTCAGAGCATGCGCGCACATGCAGCTGGATCACTTGTGTCTCTGAGCCAGGCACCGCACCTCGGACGCGTTGCGCATTCTCATGCGCGCGGCGCGGTCACGTGACTACGTGCGCCGATCCCTTAGCTGCGCGGCAACTTACTCCCTTCGTATCCCCTGCAGCCTCCCCACCTCGCTAACGGGTCCTTTCCTTTCTCCCTGCGCTTGTGTGTAGGAGCACAAGCGTGACAGTATAACACACTTCGCTGTACCTCATTGGAAATAAGTATGATAAAGTTCAGCACTCACCCCCGTTTGTAGTAATGAGGATCCATATAACAGTATTTCTTTGAAAATCTTACCCACTCCTAGAGCCCACTGGATTCCTGGGAGCGTGTCCAGCCACTGATTAAGTTCCAAACGATCCAAAAAATGCAAAGAAATGCACAAAGCAGCGCACTGCCCAGGGACACAGGTGTATCAAAAGTAAAATGTAGATTTATTGTCAGTCAGACATAGCAAACAAGGGGGTACAGACCCTCCAACGCGTTTCACACAACAAGGTGCTTTATCATCGCAGTGTGCAGCTTTGTGCATTTCTTTGAATTTTTGGGATCGTTTAAATCCCTGCACTAACCTGCATGGCCTTTTGCGCATATGCGATGTTAGGGGGAACACGTCTTTGCATACCATTAGCACTAACGTCCGTAAACAAAATAACCGTACGTTATTTATGGAGTAGCACTGGGTTAACATTATGCTATTGGCTTTAGTGCATCAGTGATATGATTAACCTAATGTTAATGTAGGTTAATGTTAGGTTAAATAGGTTAACAGAGTTCAGTGCATCTGGGCCACGGAGAGGAAAAGAAAGTACAAATTTAACCGAGAGGAAGTCAAGGTGCTCATTGAGTATATTAGGCAAAACATTAACTCTATAAATGTCCTCTCTTCTTCTGAAGGGGCTAGGTAGCGCCTACTTATGAAAAATGCAGCAATTGCAGCCATGGCTTACAAAAAGTGTGCTTGAAATTGTGTTTTCTGGTCCTTGCTGGCACATAATTAAAAAGTGCCCATAAATTAAGAACAGACATTAATCCAACTCTAAATTGGCCTGTTATGTAAAAGACGTGAGCTCATTTAAATAATATAGGCATAGATTCACCTCTGCCCCCCACATTGAGTCGTTAGATTAGCGTACAAAACAATCACAATAGTTAATACAATAATGTCTATTCTTATTTAAACAAATATATTACACACACACACACACACACACACACACACACACACACACACACACACACACACACACACACACACACACACACACACACACCTACCTACCTCTGGTGGTGCTGGAGCTGCTTGGGGATCGTGGTGGGGCTGCTGGGGGAATGTGGTGAGGCTGCTGGGGGATCGTGGTGAGGCTGCTGGGGGATCGTGCTGGGGCTGCTGGGGGATCGTGCTGGGGCTGCTTCGGGATCATGCTGGGGCTGCTTTGGGATCGTGCTGGGGCTGCTTGAGGATCGTGCTGGGGCTGCTGCGGGAATATGGTGAGGCTGCTGGGGGAATGTGCTGGGGCTCACTCCTGCCTCCTCCCAATCGGGCGTGCGGCAGCCATTTTTTAAAAATTAGCGTGATCCCGTTTATAATGCAGTCGGATCGGGTGGACCCCGAGCACCGCATTATAACGGGGTTCAGCTGTATGCATATAAGTGTCAAAAGGAGTGCTACTGGGCGTGGCTAAATGTATACAGGCATACCCCACATTAACGTAAGCAATGGGACCAGAGCATGTATGAAAGCGAAAATGTACTTAAAGTGAAGCACTACCTTTTCCCACTTATCGATGCATGTACTGTACTGCAATCGTCATATACGTGTATAACTGATGTAAATAACACATGTGTAACAGGCTCTATAGTCTCCCTGTTTGCGCACAGCTTCGGTACAGGTAGGGAGCTGGTATTGTTGTTCAGGACGTGATGACAGGCGCATGCGTGAGCTGCCGTTTGCCTATTGGGCGATATGTACTTACTCGCGAGTGTACCTAAAGTGAGTGTACTTAAAGCGGGGTATGCCTGTATAACAAGAATATCTCTTGAAAAAGTGTGACAGATTCAATGCCAGGACCATTCTTCCTCTAATTATAGAGGCAAATAAGAATTTTAATCAGTTAGTGTTAGGACCTGCAAATTGGTCATGCCTTGATGTAGCTCGCAGGCTTATATGCTTTGGCCAAAGGGTTAACTAAATTACCCTTTTCAAGAGATATATAGGTATTTCACTGTGTATTTTTGTCACATTGGATGTTGCTCTGGGCTTCTTTGTTTCTTGTTATGCACTAATAGTTTAAACGCAATTTGTAAGTTACAAAAAACTTACCATAGAAATGTGACCCACATATACTCATTATTATAGTACATATCATTTACATATATATATTAACATCTGTTTGTGCCAATATATCTGCTTTTAAAGCATTACTGCTGCTCACAAGCGCAATGGGAAAAAAAAGTTGCTACATAGACGCTGACACAGGCACTATATTTTTGGCTTTCTTTCATCAACCTAACACTAAATACTCCTTTTACGACCTGTAGTACATAGACCCCATATTGTTGTAACAAGGAGCATACAGATGCAGCCAATGTTATTACAACCTGTGGCGCACGGCAGTGGGACATGTATTGTACAACGCATGAGCGGGATGAGAGAGATTGATCCGGTGCTCAGACCAAACTTTGTCCAGTATAAATCAATGAATAATGTTAGAAATTAGGTACCTCCTTCTTATAGTTTCAACAAACTAATAAAGTCCTTTATATAACAAGGGGAGAATAGTGCCTAGTGTCTCCCATAGGATCAACACATGAAGCCAGAGCTGGCACAAAATAACATCTCCACAATTTGCACAGTTCCATGTAGAACAAAATCCAGAATGATAGCAATGTAAAAGAACTTAGCATCAGCGTGATAAGGGGATGCGGCTATTACACACGGCGGAACGCGCCACGGTTCACAATAATGTTGGCTACATTTGTAGCTCTTATAGCAGGAAAAAAATAGGCTTACAGTGTCAGCCTTACATAAGCATGTGTGGTGATAGTGTACTGTAAATCTTTGTACGTTTGCGTGTGCATATACCAATCTGTGCACTGTATATCATCGTATTGTATGTATCCGTGTGTCGGTGCTTAGACAATGGAGTCTAATTACTACAGTCTCCCAGCTGCACAACCAGTGCAATAAACATCACCAGATTTATCAAAGGTAAGACATTGAAAGTAATGAGATTTTTTCCCTGGATAAATCTAATGCAATCCTTTTGCTCTGGTTTTCGGCCTGTTTTGCAGCTGGAAGACGGTAGTAAATAACCTCCATATCCCTTTTAGGCCCATATCCAAAAAGGGTGCTAAAGCTTTAGCACGCCTCAGCTCCAATTCAATTTACATGAATAGGAGTAAATTTGTGCTAAATCTTAGCACCCTTTTGGGGATCTGGGCCATGTGGTCATCGGTCTTCAGATATTTGCTCTGGGGTATCAAGACCTGGTGTGTGTGTGCATGATGTAATACCGGGCTGTAGGATTACATAATATGCAAAACACTTGAGAAAACAGCATTAATAATGCATTGTTATTTTGCAATGACAGAGTATGTCGCACTGCTCATACAATGTTGTATGAACAAAGATTCCCTGCCCTGACCAGCTTACAATTTACGGGTTCATGTATCAACGTAAGGAAAGTATAAATTGAAGTTTGTTTGATGCGTGGCTCCATTTTCTGCATTTGCATCAAATGTAAGTGTAACACATGTCCGTCCCCCCCCCCAGACACAGATGCCATATCTAGGGTGTAGTGAGGGCTGGCTACATGTATGTAGGTGGTGCATACCTGCCGGTAACAGGAGGGCCTGAGTCTCCCGCGGTGATGTCGGGGATACAGGACCAGGCTTCTGGGATATATGCCTCCATCTTCTCTTTAGCAACGGTGCAGCGCCTCCATCCTCTATAACTTCCCAGAATGTGGGGTAGGACCCTTATAGAGAAGTTACCCTGGTCCCAGGGTGAATGCTCCAGAACACACACAAAGTCTGATGTAAAACCGCAATGTCTCTTTATTGTCTCTGATCACAACAGCAGCACTCAGTAGCAGCAGTTCAGATATATTAGTATTCCTCCTCTCCTTCCCTCCAGTAATGTCTCCAGACAGGATGGTCTGGATGGGGCCTCAATACCCCGGCCTCCACCTCCACCAGGGTAGGCCCTGTGGGTGAGGCTAGATCTCCTGCCCCTCACCCCCTGAGCAGGGTGAGGGCATTGGTCCACCTCTATAAAGGTCTGTCCTGTTCCTCTCGGTCCTACAGCAATTCAGACCGCACACTCTCCTCAGCTCCCATCTGACGCTCCCAGACTGACCAGCTACCCGCGCAGCTGTCACAGGGTCATCTGTCCTTTCTCTGGTAGAGCAGACACACTGCTCTCCAGAGACTCCAAACTCTCACAGGCCTGACAGACCAGACTCAACTCCATGCAGAACTTAACCTCCAACAGAGTCTCTCAGAACTCACAACTGGCACACCACACACACAGGACAGCCCACTAAATAGACTCAGCCCCGCCCCCTATGATGTCAACAGGACCTCCCCTCTGTCTAGCCTGCACAGAGCTCAGGGGCCTGCCTCTACCACATAGGCGGGGCTTGGTGAGGGGGGAAAACCCATGGTAACTACTGGTGCCTGCCCTTACCAGGGCTTACTCCAGTAGTAGCGAAATGGAAATAGGCTAAAGCGCTCAATGCAGGTATATAAGAATTAAATATGCCAGACCACTAAACAAGGTATGAATAATGAATCATTATTCATACCTTGTTTAGTGGTTTGGCATATTTAATTCTTATATACCTGCATTGAGCGCTTTAGCCTATTTCCATTTCGCTATTACATACAGGTTGAAGCAGCACATGCAAAAAGGTTTTTTGGAGCTTATGGTTACCTTTTATAGGGAGGACCCTTTATTTAATTTTTGATATATGTTTCAGCTTATTTTTTCTCTTTTTTGTGACCCTGCACCACCGTTGTTCACCGTTACATCCATTATGGAAGAATCAGGGGATAATATGGAGGATTTAGAAGATACCTCACGAACTCATTATTCTTTTAATGATTGTGATGATACACAGAGGAAGAAACAGGCTTTACGTGTGTTTGATAATATTGTGGATTTGGATACTACTGACATTTCTGACCTTAAAATCCATTTCCAAAAGTTAGAAAGATTACTAATCCACAAAAACCGTTTATGGTGGGACATCATAAGTCTGGAAAATTATGCAAAATGCAAAAGAATACCCAGAGGATTAAGGGTTAAGAAAGCACCCTCCTTTGGTTTTCTGGATTTGGACTTTGAGAGTAGATGGGTTGCAGTCTTAAATGACTGCTCTTTTCGCTTAATGGAACTAACAGTGGCACAGAAAGTTAAAGAGAAAGATCAGCTGGATATCCAAATCACAGATCTTCAGAAAAATTTATACAGTTTTAAAGATTTAAAGGGTTTTAGGGAATTTGACCTTATTCTCTCCAAGACTGTAAAAGATGTTGAATGTGGTATCATGTCTAAGAAACAAAATAAATATGATAGGGACAGATATGACTATGAAAAGAATCAAATTTACCATTGGCAGAGAATAAATTCCATTCAGGATAGACCAAATAAGAAAGAAAAAACCAACATTCAATTTAGATCTACTCCTAATAAATCTATCCTAAAAACAAAGAATGTGGAATATCCGAGTGGCGAATCTGATATTTCGGATACAGAAACTGCCTCTACTTCCCACTCTGTATCTTTTGTTAATACATTTGGAAATGATGAGCATCGTGGTCGTGGACCCCCCTCTAGGGGAAGAGGGAAAGGTAGTCGTACCTTTGGGTGTCAGCCATCTAGATCTGGAATAACCCCTGAACCCATCCAGGATGTATACTCTTATCATTCCTACCATCAATCTAATAATCAACAAAGACAACAACAAAAATCATACCCTTTATTTCAAAAGGACACAAGAGAATCAGAAGAGGGAGGAGGGGGGAGGGGGGGGAGGAGGGGGAGGAGGGTACAGGTCTGTCCCCAAAAGGAAGAAATTTTGAATGACATTTCTAACGTTATAAATATTTCAGGAACCACTCTCTCCCCTACTGAGATGTCACTTCTGGATAAAGGCCTCCCATTTTCACCATCTATGAACTTTGATTTGTTTGATACTACTATCGATGTTTTCAAATTTGTTCGCAAATTATCTTTGAAAAAGTTTTTTGATGATTTTATTCCAAATGTTACTAGGTCGACCGGAGATGGTGACTTCGATGGGGGGACACCACTCGTTACCGAGAGTGATGCCCCCTCATCGGACTCCGTTCCTGCGGTATCTACTGCTTTACATACCTTTAATGATTTTTGTACATTACAAGACATGAATTATCTCTTGTCTGAACAGTTGAGTGTTGATACTACCATACCCACTTTTTCAGAATGGAATTCTGGCCTAAAAAGAGCTCTATCTTCTACCTAACCCATGTTAAAGGTCAATTTTTAACTATGTTTGAAAATTTGGTTATCAGGGACCTTCATCTTCTGGCTCAGGGGTTTTCTTTTTCACGTATTGATTGTGATAATTTGAATCGAAATGAACGTTTAGCGTTAAAATCATTACAAGCAAATAATGCATTAGTTATAAAAAGCGCGGACAAGGGTGGTGCGGTGGTGGTACAAAGTAGAGACAGCTATATCAAGGAGGCTTTACGTCAACTTGAGGATGGTTTGTCCTACCAAGTATTGCCCGCCGATCCAACTCCGCGTTTTTTGGATGCCCTTACTGAACTGGTTGACTCAGGTGTCATTATGGAAGTTCTTTCCAAGGATGAGGCTAAATATATTATACCATTATACCATTACATCCTATTATTCCTATCTTCCACCATCTCCCAAAGATCCATAAGACATTGGTCGATCCTCCTGGTCGCCC
This sequence comes from Ascaphus truei, assembly GCF_040206685.1. Classification (NCBI taxonomy): domain Eukaryota; kingdom Metazoa; phylum Chordata; class Amphibia; order Anura; family Ascaphidae; genus Ascaphus; species Ascaphus truei. The sequence goes on along the minus strand of NC_134483.1, from coordinate 52,361,973 downwards.
AATTGTCTCCAGTATTGGATCTTTGGGAGATGGTTTGTCAAGATATGTGAATAATTTCCTTCAACCTTTTGTAAGGAAATTGCCTTCATTCATACGGGATTCTGGTGATCTTCTTTGTCAAATAAAAAATGTCACTTGGGATAATCATTACTTTTGGGTGACACTTGATGTTACCTCTCTGTATTCAGTTATACAGCACGATCATGGGATGGCAGCTGTTCGCCAATTTATTGAGATACCAGAAATTTCAATATTTCAGTCGGCATTTATTTTGGACACTATTTTCTTTCTCCTCACACACAATTTCTTCACTTTCAATCACAAATTTTATTTACAGTTAATCGGCACTGCTATGGGCACGAGCTTTGCTCCTTCTTTTGCAAATCTCTTTATGGGGTGGTGGGAAGCACTGTTTATATTTTCGAGCACCAACACTTTTCGTCACAACATTGTTTTTTATAAAAGATTTGTGGACGACATTATTATAATTTGGAAAGGGGGGCTCACTGCACTTCACTCCTTTGTTTCTTATATTAATGACTAGCTGATAGACCCGGCGTTGCCCGGAATGTGAATGGATAAAATAAAAAAGAATGTTGTTTGTAATAAAAAGTATATGAATGAAATACAATGAAAACAAAGAGTAATATATAAATGTTTTAAAAAGCTTTTATTGTCGTTGATGAAGAATAAAAAGTGGTATATAAATTTGTAATAAACATATGTAAGAGTCCATGTGATAATAATTGGTATAGTAATAAATTATTGTTGTTATTAAATGCAAGTTGATAAGAGAAAAGTAATTGTATGTGTGAACATACGTTGTCATCCAGAGGAAGGCAAAAAAAAAAAACAATGCATACATACATGAAAGGTAATAAGTTACCTTTTGTGAGTTTAATTTTTCCTGTGCTGTGTTTACGTAGAAAAATAGTATTTGTTGTGACCTGTGAAAGTGTGTAAAATAAAATATTTATGTGGGGGTGGTGGTGGTAAAGGTGGGTGGTGTAATAGGAAGGGTAGGGGTGTGAGGGAACAGGAATGTTGTTTGGATGGGTGTGTTGTGTGTGAAGGATGGCTGTGTGGTGGTGTGGGGGTGTGGGAAGAGGAAGTGTGGGTGGGTGGGGGTGTGGAAAGAGGAAGGGTGTGTGTGGGGGGGTGTGCTAAGAGAAAGGGTGGGTGGGGGTGTGGGAAGAGGAAGGGAGGGTGGGTGGGGGTGTGGGAAGAGGAAGGGTGGGTGGGGGTGTGGGAAGAGGAAGGGTGGGTGGGTGGGGGTGTGGGAAGAGGAAGGGTGGGTGGGTGGGGGTGTGGGAAGAGGAAGGGTGGGTGGGTGGGTGGGGGTGTGGGAAGAGGAAGGGTGGGTGGGGGTGTGTGAAGAGGAAGGGTGGGTGGGTGGGGTTGTGTGAAGAGGAAGGGTGGGTGGGTGGGGTTGTGTGAAGAGGAAGGGTGGGTGGGTGGGGGTGTGCGAAGAGGAAGGGTGGGTGGGTGGGGGTGTTGGAAGAGGAAGGGTGGGTGGGTGTTGGTGTGGGAAGAGGAAGGGTGGGTGGGTGGGGGTGTGTGAAGAGGAAGGGTGGGTGGGTGTGAAGAGTAAGGGTGGGTGGGAAGAGGGTGGGTGGGTGGGAAGAGTAAGGGTGGGTGTGTGGGGGTGTGGGAAGAGTAAGGGTGGGTGGGTGTGTGGGAAGAGTAAGGGTGTGTGGGTGGGGGTGTGGGAAGAGTAAGGGTGGGTGGGTGGGGGTGTGGGAAGAGGAAGGGTGGGTGGGTGTGAAGAGTAAGGGTGGGTGGGAAGAGGGAGGGTGGGAAGAGTAAGGGTGGGAAGAGTTAGTGCGGGAAGAGTAAGTGTGGGTGGGTGGGGTTGTGGGAAGAGTAAGGGTGGGTGGGTGGGGTTGTGGGAAGAGTAAGGGTGGGTGGGTGGGGTTGTGGGAAGAGTAAGGGTGGGTGGGTGGGGTTGTGGGAAGAGTAAGGGTGGGGGGTGTGTGAAGAGGAAGGGTGGGTGTGTGGAAAGAGGAAGGGTGGGGTGTGGGGGTGTGGGAAGAGGAAGGCTGTTGGGAAATAGCAGTAATGAACAGTAAATATGATGTATTTTTATTAAAAGTTGTTAAAATGTGTATTTAATAAAGTAAAAAATTTTGCCACAAAGAAAAAAATAGTTTAAAAGAAAAGGTTAAAATTAATTTGTGCAGAAAGTGATGTGTGCGTAGCGCATCCAGAGATTGGCGTTCGGAGGGCATTGGCAGATGTAAAATGTTTGTAGAAATGTTTGTTAATAAAGTTAAAAATGTTGGCAGAAAAAAAAAAATTAAAAAAAAAAAAAGTTTACAATGAGTTGGTGGTGAAAGTGATGTGTGCGGAGGGCATTGGAAGATTGAAATGTATGTAGTTGATGTGTGAATGATGTTGAATGTATTAATGTAATATGTGTGGTGATGTGTGAATGAAGCAAAGTTGATTAAAAATGAAAGTATGATATAGCGGCTATGGAAAAAAATAAAGAAAGGAATAAATTATAAGAATGGATAAAAAAAATAAATTAGCAAAGCGGGTGTAATGTAAATAAAAAGTATTATAGCGGCTATGAAAGAAAGAAAATAAATGAAAATATTGTATAAATGGATAATAGGAATTTTTTTTTAGTGTGTCGGCCATTTTATAAATTGAATTGACACTGCGTAGGTGCACGCCATTGTAGAAAGGCGGAGCGCATCCAGAGATTGGCGTTCGGAGGGCATTGGTAGATGTAAAATGTTTGTAGAAATGTTTGTTGATAAAGTTTAAAATGTTGGCAGAAAAAAAAAATGTTTAAAAAAAATACTTTAAAATGAGTTGTTGGTGAAAGTGATGTGTGCGGAGCGCATCCAGAGATTGGCGTGCGGAGGGCATTGGAAGATTTAAATGTATGTAGTTGATGTGTGAATGATGTTGAATGTATTAATGTAATATGTGTGGTGATGTGTGAATGAAGCAAAGTTTAGTCAAAATGAAAGTATGATATAGCGGCTATGGAAAAAAATAAAGAAAGGAATAAATTATAAGAATGGATAAAAAAAATAAATTAGCAAAGCGGGGGTAATGTAAATAAAATGTATTATAGCGGCTATGAAAGAAAGAAAATAAATGAAAATATTGTATAAATGGATAATATGAAAAAAAATGTAGTGTGTCGTCATTTTATAAATTGAATTGACACTGCGTATATACATTTGAATAGTAACAGACTTTGTCGGGCATTTTAAAACATTTAAAAAGAGTGGCTAGGCGAAGGTAGGGGCGGGAATAGTATTGATAAAAAACTAAACGTACGGCATTTTAGTGATATAAATTAATTGTAATTGTAAGTGAGTAGTTTGAGAAGAAATTGAAGTTCATAAAGAGTAGGTACGGGTGGGCGGTGAGCGGCGTCCATGTGTTTGTAGAGGCAAATGTTTGTATTTAGTAGTTGAAAAGGCAAATGTTTGGTAAATGTATGTAGTTGATGTGTGAATGATGTAGAATGTTAAGTGTGTCGGGCATTTTATAAATAGAATTGAGACTGCGTAGGTGCACGGCATTGTAGAAAGAGAAATACATTTGAATAGTACCAGAGTTTGTCGGGCATTAGTAAAAATGTACAAATAGTGCGGTGTGGGTGGCGGTTTATACGGGTATTTGCACAGACATTGAAGTAGTAGGGCTACGGGCGGCCGGTGTAATGTGCGCGCGAGTTAATGGACGCGTGCGGGCGGTGTAATGTGCGCGGCGGCGGGCATATATGAGGTGGGCAGAGAGCGGCCGGTGTAACGGCCGCTGTAATATGAGCGGTTGGTTGCGGAGGGAGAATGAAGGTAATGGGCGGCAGTTTAGTAACGGTAATGGGCGATTGTCGTTGCGGAGGGAGAATTGTAAATGTGTGTAATGTGTAAGATGTGTGTAAGATGTGTGTGTGTGTGCACAGGGGTGACAGTGTGTGTGTGACAGTGAGTGTGGGGGGCGAGTGACAGTGAGTGTGAGGGGGTGACTGTGTGTACAGGGTTGTGTGTGAGTGTGGGGGGTGAGTGACACTGAGTGTGTGTGAGTGTGAGGGGGTGACTGTGTGTACAGGGTTGTGTGTGAGTGTGGGGGGTTGTGTGTGAGTGTGGGGGGTGAGTGACACTGAGTGTGTGTGGGGTGACAGTGTGTGTGTGACAGTGAGTGTGTGTACAGTGTTCAGTGACACTGAGTGTGAGGGGGTGACTGTGTGTAAAGGGTTGTGTGTGAGTGTGGGGGGTTGTGTGTGAGTGTGGGGGGTGAGTGACACTGAGTGTGTGTGAGTGTGAGGGGGTGACTGTGTGTACAGGGTTGTGTGTGAGTGTGGGGGGTTGTGTGTGAGTGTGGGGGGTGAGTGACACTGAGTGTGTGTGGGGTGACAGTGTGTGTGTGACAGTGAGTGTGTGTACAGTGTTCAGTGACACTGAGTGTGAGGGGGTGACTGTGTGTACAGGGTTGTGTGTGAGTGTGGGGGGTTGTGTGTGAGTGTGGGGGGTGAGTGACACTGAGTGTGTGTAAGTGTGAGGGGGTGACTGTGTGTACAGGGTTGTGTGTGAGTGTGGGGGGTTGTGTGTGAGTGTGGGGGGTGAGTGACACTGAGTGTGTGTGGGGTGACAGTGTGTGTGTGACAGTGAGTGTGTGTACAGTGTTCAGTGACACTGAGTGTGAGGGGGTGACTGTGTGTAAAGGGTTGTGTGTGAGTGTGGGGGGTTGTGTGTGAGTGTGGGGGGTGAGTGACACTGAGTGTGTGTGAGTGTGAGGGGGTGACTGTGTGTACAGGGTTGTGTGTGAGTGTGGGGGGTTGTGTGTGAGTGTGGGGGGTGAGTGACACTGAGTGTGTGTGGGGTGACAGTGTGTGTGTGACAGTGAGTGTGTGTACAGTGTTCAGTGACACTGAGTGTGAGGGGGTGACTGTGTGTACAGGGTTGTGTGTGAGTGTGGGGGGCGAGTGACACTCGCCCACTGTGTGTGTGAGGGGTGTGAGTGTGGGGGGTTGTGTGTGAGTGTGGGGGGTGAGAGTGTGACATGTCAACTTACCAAGGAGTCGTCAGAGGTTCTGGCCGTGTGGTGTGACTGCAAGTGTGTGAGAGTGAAGGAGGTGATGTCACAGTGGGGCGTACCTCTTGGGCAATGACAGTCACGGACCAATGAGATTCACCGCAGATAGCACTAACCTCACTAACCATTCGATTTTATATATTAAGATAATAATTATAATCTTAGATTCACTTTAAATTTTCATTCTCATCACATTGAATTTCTGGATCTGCAATTGTTTGTGGATATTGACAAGTTGATCCAAACGGATGTTTATAGGAAATTAAATTCAAAGAATACTTTTCTTAGGGCGGACAGCTGCCATCCTTTTCATGTTATTAAAGCCATCCCAAGGGGACAGTTCCTCAGACTGAGAAGGAACTGCTCCACGCCAGGTGCTTTTCTTTCTCAGTCTGAGGATCTGATAGAACAGTTTTCAGTTAGAGGTTATACTCAATCTTATATTGATAATGCTTTTGAAAATGCCTTAAATACGGAGAGGGCATCATTGTTACCCATTAGTTCTATGGAGAATTCCCAATCTTGTGTACATACAGAGAAATATGCGAAAAAGCAAATTATTAATGGGAAGCCAATGTCTATTGATGAATGTCCATGTTTTATTTCCCAGTTCAATAACCAAAGTGGAAAAATAAACTCCATTATTTCCAAACATTGGAACGTTCTATGTATGGACCCCATCCTTAAGAAATATATTGTATTGGGTCCTAAATTTGTATATCGTAGAACAATTGGATCATATGTTTCTCCCAGTGACTTGACTATTCCTAGGAGCGGTAAACCTTATATCACCAGAGGTTCTTTCAAGTGTGGTTCCTGTACCGCTTGTAAATACATGAGACCAGCAAAAAGTTTTTCTAAGGACACTTTACCGCAGTCACATGTTGGCAATAGAGAAAAAAATAAGGAATTTTACATTAACAACTTTATAAATTGTAAAAGTCAATTTGTGATATATCTTATAACATGTGGCTGCGGTAAACGATATGTGGGAAGAACGATTAGAGCTCTAAAGGTCAGGATGTTAGAGCATTTAAGACTCATAAAATTGAAGGACACTAATCACCCCGTTTCCAAACACTTCTCTGAATGTGATCAGGGAGGGACCAGGAATTTCTCTTTTTTGGGTATAGAATTAGTTAATAATAAACCTAGAGGTGGTGATCGTGTCAATCTTTTGAACCGTAGGGAGGCGTATTGGATCTTCATTCTCCAAACACGCTTCCCTATGGGTTTGAATATTGACTGGCAACTAACCCACTTTCTGTGATTAAATCAATTTAAATCAATTAATTCAGCAGTTTATTATTATGATGAAATTTAACTTGTACTCCCTTTAAATCATAGATATTAGATTACATATAGTATATTTAACTCTGTATTGCTTTTTTCATCTTATGCTTGTCATATATTTTTTAATTATTGACAGTTTGACAAATAATATTATTAGTACTTTTCTGTATTTTCCCTGGTTCTCCAGTATCATCTTATATATATTTTTTTTTGTTCTTTATCTTAATAATTGTTTTTAATTAGTTTATGTTTAGTTTTATATAGTTGTGGTTATATGTATTTTTTTAATCAGATTGCACCTTCTCCTTAAGAATTAATTAAGGAGCCATCATCATCATTTACTGTATTGTTCCTTTTATTACACTTTATTATTTGTTTTCAATACCTTATATTTTCTTTTTTCATATGTGTTCATTGGTTCGCTATACTATTAGCCTTTGACCTCATGGCGATCCTTTTGGAAGCTATTGCTATGTTCATTATCTTGTTCAGTCTGTTTTACGAATTGCCCACAACAAAAATGTCCCTACTGCCTGCATGACAGTTTCTGCCCTTAGAACGGCACCGGACTGTCCTGCGCATGCGCAATGACGCGCATTGCGTCATGACGTCATGGTGTCCCGCCTTTTGGCGCTAAATTGCATACAGGTAAGAGGGTATTTAATGGATGTTTGTACACTGTGTTTTATCCTTGAAAAAGAACGTTGTAACGTTCGAAACGCGTTGGATGGGTCTTTGTCAAATTAAAGTGCCCTTTTAATTCATTTTTGTTTTTTTGGGTCCTTCCTGCTCCGTTTTTCTTGTGCGCTTTTTCCTTTCCTTTACCATTACTTACTCCAGTAGTAGAAGGATAAGTAGCCCATTCTGTTTACAGGGGGCTACACTCTCCCTCTGGCGGAATCCAATGGTCCCCACTTGGACTTACTTTTAGCAGGACCATCCTGCGTAGACAAATCTGGGAAAACAAACACAGTGCAAGACAGGTTATCTCTTGAGCCAACCAACAGGTGGCGTAACAGTAACAGTAGCCGGGTACTCCCAACGGGGAGAACAAACTAGAAATAATGCTTTGGGTCAGGCTTCCGCACTTTTCTTCCATTATGATCAGTTATGGTCACATAAAACGACTGTGCCGACCCAGACTCTGGCTGATAGATCACACTGTGCATGTATATGCACCGTCCTATACTCCAGACGCGGACCACCTCACTAATCTTGTCCTCATTATGGTAACCCGCCTTACCAAACTTGGTTCTTAAGTATTCTTGCACGTCTTCTCAGAGCCAACTATCCCTGTTCTACTCAATTTCTCTCATTATGGGTTCAGGCACATAAGGGTATTCATACCCATGGGACTGCCTGTACCTGTACCTAGCCACTATGGCTCTGTCTGCTCGGCTCAACTTCGTGAGTTTCTTATGGCGACGTTTATTCTAACATTTGTCGTAAACTAGCCGGGTTACATTCTGGGTATGTGCTGGGTATGTTCTGGGCTAGTTTGAGGCACGTTTAAGGCATTTCTGCATTGACTAACGACCCATAGGATTAACACAGCAGGGATCCCTGGCAGTCCAATTCAGTTTGAATGGGACTGCCAGGGACCCCCGCTGTTAATCTGATAGGCCATTAATCAATGCAGAAATGCTGGGGCTAGTTTAAGGAAAGTTTAAGGCATGTATTCAGAATGTACCTGGGTGTTTCCTGGGTTTTTTGGGGAATTGCCACTGGTTTTTGTTAGAATAAGAGTTGCCTCTACTGTATATATATATATATATATATATATATATATATATATATATATGTGTGTGTGTGTGTGTGTGTGTATATATATTTCCCAGAATCCCTTGCTGCAGTGGAAGTGCTGTATGCTGGGTGATAATGGGGAAAGGCGGGGTTGCAGACCTGCCTAAGACATGCAGATGAGCATACAGCTATATTTGCATATATATATATATATATATATATATATATATATATATATATATATATATATATATATATATATATATATATATATATATATATATATGTATATATGTGTATATGAGTTTATACTTCAAAACATCCAGTTAAGTTATGGTCGGTAAAAAAAGTGACAAAAACCCTCCACCCTAACTTTTTTTACCCACCATAACTTAACTAAGTATGGTAAAACCCATTCTCATTGCTTCATTTTTGCATAGCCAGTGTAACCAACCCCACACTGATGAGACCCATTAAGGTCGAAACGGTTGTCTGTGGGTGGGTTTACTGGCTATGCATCTTAACCCTGGCTGTGCTCTAAGCTGTGACCATGCAGCAAGCTTAAGCCTATAGGGAAGCATGTTAAAAATGGTTTTGAAGCCAAAAGTGGCACTGTGTGCTGCAGTGGAAGTGCTGTGTGCTGGCCTAAGACATGCAAATGAACATACAGCAATATTTCCATTTGCTATATATATATATATATATATATATATATATATATATATATATATATATATATATATATATATATATATATATATATATATATATATATATATATATATATATATATATATATATATATATATATATATATATATATATATATATATATACAGTATCTGAGACACCATCTTTAAATAACGTACAGTTAGTGTTTACAGTAAAATCTAGTGAAGACTGGGTTTATTATTACCCCTAATATACCACTGTGTTTTCTGTTCTTTTCCTTTTTCATATGTTTGGAATCATTACCTGAGTCAATGTGCTGGAGGACATTTGATTTTTTCTACAGTACAGGACTACTTGAATGCTGGAGCTGTTTAACATGATACAGTAGATTACTTGTTGTGAAGTAGCTATAATTATGCTATCAAGCATCCCACAAATATAACAGTTTTATCACAACTCTTAACTTGTTGGGGGAACATAGGTGTGTTAACCTGGGATATGTGAAGAGTGTTAACGTAGCAACCCAATGGGCCAGACTAAAGTTCAGAAACGGTATTGACTAATCCTACAGTCGTCTGGTCCTTTGAGGGCTGTTTTATATTCATTCCTAAGGAATCCACTAATCTAGGGTTAGACATTGGCATGGAAATGAGGAAATCTACTGATGTACCGCCCTTCTGTGCCATGCAGCACCAACGCTACGTTTGAACATTACACTTAAGGATGGCTAGTAAGCTACTACTCAGGCATTTCTTAAAAAAAAAAGGAAAATAGCAATTGGGACCATTGTAATCACTGGAATAATCACAATGCTAAACAGATACATCAAAAATATAAAGTAGTATTGGAAAAATGTTACAATGCAGGTAACATAACAATAGTGTTGATATGATAGAAATAGCATACACTATATAACAAACAAGTATAGAAACATTAAAACCTCTCAAATATATAGATAAAAAACTAGGTGTGTATATACCTGGCTGACACCTTTGCACAGAGACCCAATGTTTTGGGCAGAAATCTCCCTTTACCACAGGTCTCAAAAGTGTCGATTTTTTCATCTTTTCGTTTGAGGGTTCTTAATATTAACATGTCAGTAAATATGAACCTGACCTCTTTATTTAAAGCTCAATTTCCTAACTTTTCTGGATGAGGGGGCTATGTGCTTGCAATTAATATTGTTAATGAATCCATATGTAGGCAACAGACTCAGAAGACCAGCAGTGAAGATGCAACTGGGTACCATCAAGGAGGTGCTGCATTAATTCCATAATCGGAGCGACCTCTGCATTGCATCATTTTGGGCCCACACATCGAGGATTGGTGGGAAGAGTGGTTCTCCGGACTTTTTAAATATCTTGATCGGGGAATGTTGTTTGGCCAAACAGTATTCTGTTTTGGATAACTTCAGGGTTGGTTTCGTTGCAACATTTTGTGGAAGAGGCGGCCCCCCTTGTGCGTGTCCTTAACGGGAAGGATAAAATACAGATTATAAATGTAATATTGAGGCAAACATAAGGCACATTATTTAAGAATATGTAAACAGAGTAAGACTACAACTAGTATTGTTCTTCAAATGGATTTGAAGCAAAGGTGACATTGTATGTCATTTTCCAGAATTCCCAGCTGTAGTTGAAGCATTGTATGCTAAGACAGGGGTGCGCAAACAGGGGTCCGCAAGATTTTCCAGGGGGGGTGTGGTGCTGCGCCCCCTTCCAGCACTCCCTCTGTGTTTGCCCCCCCCCCTCCTTCCTAGAGCATCAAATTATGCTGCGGGGTCATGTGACGTTACGTCACGTGACACCACGGCGTCACCATAGCAAGGCGTCTTCTGAGGCAAGGCAAGATAGAGTTACAGAGGCCTCGCGCGGTCCCCGGCATTTAATTTAAATAGAGCGCGGGGCCTCTGTAAGCGCCACTCCCCCGAAAGAAATCTTGCGCAACCCCCCAGTTTGCGCACCCCTGCTCTTATTTATTTATAAAATATTTTACCAGGAAGTAATACATTGAGAGTTACCTCCGTTTTCAAGTATGTCCTGGGCACAGAGTTAAAATGAAGTAATAATCCCCTCAGAACAGGGCATTACTGGCCAATAATGCCCTAGCTGGAAGAGTTGAAGGCCCGAGGCAAAGCCGAGGGACTTTAACCCAGCCAGGGCATTATTGGCCAGTAATGCCCTGTTCTGAGGGGATTATTACTATTATAGGCTAAATGTATACTTTTTAAAATAAATAATAGACACTTTTGTATAGTTAAATAGATTTTTTTATTAAAATAAAATGGTAAATACATGAAACCACCTCTATATACGCTTACACTGCAGATATCTATATCACACACTGCCGCCCCTCTGTTTACACACACACACGCACACACACCAGCTCAACACACACAAACTACTGCTACACACACACACACACACACACACACAACACAGCTCCTCCACACACACACACACACACACACACTGGAGCTCTAGACACACAGCACAGCACCTCCTCACACACATAACACAGCAGCTCTATACACACACACACACACACACACACACACACACACACACACACACACACACACACACACACACACACACACACACTCACACACAAACAACAAAGCAGCTCTACACACACAAACTCTGCTGCTACACACACATGCTACACCCATAAGCACTGCTGCTGACACTGACACACACGCACACACACACTGGAGCTCTATACACACACACACATCAGCTCTACACACACACAAACTGCTGCTACACATATGTAGCCATGCATAACAATGGTCTACAGTCATCTCTCCTGCTGGCAGCAAAACCTGGTAAGTTACAGGAATGCCAGCAGTCATCATGGAGGTTTGCCCTCACACCCTGGTGAGGTGCCATATGTATGGATGGGAGTGGCTACATGCTCTGAGTCCACAGTTAGTGACATCAGAGATATGCCTGCCTCCTGAGGTATATAAGGCACTGCACTGCCTAAAGTTAGGAGTTGAGGCTGCGGGTTGATGCTGCAAGGGGAAGGCGAAGCAGCAAGTTCGGATGTGCCCACTAGTGCAGAAACTAGTGGCACCATTCTATATTCAGATAGAGAAGGCCAACTGTGTCCAGGGACCTGGCACCGGGGTGATCTCCCTATGGGGAGAGGGGATCCCACTCCATTGGGAGGGCGTACCTTTTGTTTTTTTCATCTTTGTCTTTATTAGTTTTTTGAGCATACATACATGGGAAAAAGTAATGTCGATAACTGTCCACAGTAGACACAGAACTGTCTGAGACGTACCACACAGAACGGACACGTGATGGGGAGACAACAAGACAACACAGCCATAAACCCAGGACGACAACGGAGAGAGGGGGGGGGGGGAAAGGTGGGGGAGGGGGAGGGGGGGAAGGTCAGGCGATGAGTATCCACCTTTGTATTCTTGAGCCGCGTTCATCAGACACTAGCGCCATCCATAGTGAAACACCTTATTGTCTGCACGAGCAATACTACGTCCACTCTTTCAGCGATACCCAGAGGGATCTACCTAAGGGGGTGGGTCCTCCCTAACGTCAGCCCGTCCTGTCTGGCTCCCAATCACCCATCAAAGGAGAACTCATTTACTTCAATCAAAGCCAGATTGTGGCATCGTTCACCCCCTGGATATCTGTCTGGGCCAACCACGGCAACCAGACCTTTTGGAATTTATCACCCGAATCGTTAACTAGGCTTGTTAACTTTTCCATGCGGCATATGAACCAAATTCTGTTCCTGATCTTTGCTAAAGATGGAATTGTGTTCTGATTCCACAATGCTGCGGTCTCGCACCTCATAGTTGGAGCAGAGTGTGCTATTAATTTGTTACCCGATCGCGAAACCTCATTTGTGGGTTTGCCTAACAAGAATAGCCACGGGTCAAGCTGAATTTGGAGGCCTAAAAAGATCCTCTGTAGCCAATCTCGAATCTGGGCCCAGATAGGCACTATCTTCGGGCAAGGCCACAGCATGTGTACCAAATCCCCCTGTTCCCCGCACCGCCTAGGGCAGAGCGGGGGAGAGCCCGCGATAAATTTTGCCAGTCTAACTGGGGTGAGATACCAACGTAACATTACCTTATATGAGTTCTCCTTTAATGTCGTGCATATGGAGCTGCTAGCTGCGGCCTTAAAAACCGCTGACCAGTCCTCGTCCTCTAGTGTGCCCTGTAAGTCTGCTTCCCACTGAGCCATGAATCTAGGTTTGTCAGTCTGGTCTTTGTCGGTACCAACTACCTCTCTGTATAAAGTAGAGATCAGTCCCCGCGTGTCTGCCCCTCTCACGCAGAGCTTTTCAAAATTTGTTAACGGTGGTCTCACCGGGTGTGCGTTATAATATGCCCGAACCTGGAGGTACCTAATAAATTCTGTGTTGGGTATGTCTGTTTCTGACTTTAAAAGCTCGAAGGATTTAATCTTGTCACTACCCTCTAGGTCCTTCAACCGTCTAATCCCACAAAGAAGACTGACACTGGCCTGCGTGTACGCACCCAGCGAGGGTCAACCCCAGTTCTTTGAAGCATTTTTCCAAAAGCTACAGCGATGGGCGACGGACACATAGTCTTTAACATGGTAATGGACCCGCGGGTTGACCGTTCCACATCCCAGCAGTCCCTGAGGAGGGAAGGGAACTGCCCCTTACTTAAAGACTATGTGTCCGTCGCCCATAGCTGTAGCTTTTGGAAAAATGCTTCAAAGAACTGGGGTTGACCCTCGCTGGGTGCGTACACGCAGGCCAGTGTCAGTCTTCTTTGTTTGAGGAGGCCTACTAAGATAAGAATTCTCCCCTTTGGGTCTCGCTTTATCTTCTCGACTTGAAAGGGAGTTTTATTATGGAACAATATAGCTACACCTCTTTTTTTTTCCCCTGCCGAGGATAGATATACTTGTCTAAAGTGCTTGTCTAGGAACTTTGGGCTGCTACGGGAGCTGAAGAGGGTCTCTTGTAGGAAGACCACGTCTGCCCTCCTACGTTTAAATTCCGAAAAGGCAATTTTCCTCTTGTGTGGACTATTGAACCCCTTGGCATTCTGGGATATAAAAGTTACCGCCATATCTTAGTGTGGGTTGTGTGGACCTGTTTACAGTAGATCTCGTGCTTACCTAGAAGTAGAGCAGCTTGAGGGCCTCTTGGGCTTTGATGATGGCTCTTGCATACCTTCTTTCTCTCGCCTTGGGGGGCTGGGACGGGGGAAGGAAAGAACATAAGGGACAAACACATACACAGAAAACACACATAAACAGAGAGAACCGTCTTGGTCCCACCGGACCTCGGGTTCATCGCCTGGGAGAGACTCTCCCTATCTGGACCCCCTCCCTCCCAATCCAGCTTCATGGCCCACGACTCCGGCCATTAATACCCGGGACTTTGCCGTGGATGCAGGCTAGGCCCACCTCCCCGGTGTCAACGCGCATGCCTACGGGTAGAGTGGCGACAAGCCCCCTCCCGCCGACAGCCACATGTAATAAAATCCAAAACTCTAACTGCTAAAATATCTATAACTACCACTACCCCCCCTCCCTCCCCTCCCTCCCTATAACTGCCCCTGCTAAAACTCAGCTCTAAACCCCATGGAACTATGAAAACCCCTCGCTCCCACTTAATGCACTGAATGCCCACAATCAGACAAGCCAACTTTTCTTCTGGGCACACTTTTAGATTCTCCTTTGCACCCTGTAGTCTCTGCCGGATTCCAGCCTGATTCCCTTCCTCTGGGCAGTAAGCCACCGCTAGCCTCCGCTCTCCCTCCCTCCTCTGCCTGAATCCCTAGCTTAAGCTGGAGTTCCGGTATAAATGTATATTCCGCCGCGAGAGTCCAACATTAGTCTCTGACCCCAATATTCTCCCCCTCGCCTCCTCCCGTCCCCCCTTATATGTCTCCCCGGCGGCGGAGTTCGTGCACCCCCGCCAGGGAGTACCGCGTTACTTCCGGATCGCTGCGTCTCACGAGCCGCCCTCCTGACTGCCGCCGTTCCCGACATGCCTCACGTTCCCGCCATGCCTCACGTTCCCGCGAGACCCGGCAAGGTGACGTCATCTACAGTAATTGGGCAAGGTGGACTCAGTCGAAGGCAAATCCTCGAGGGGAGAGGGTGGACCCGTAGGCGGATCCTTGGGCGGACCTAGACAGCGGAGCATTCACTCGCGCCAAAAACCTTGCCGCCATGAAGTTTTGCGCGCCCTTCCTGCTTCTTCTTTCCAAGGTAAGTCTGGATTGGCCATTTTAGAGTCAGATACTTAGGAAAAGTTATTCAGGGAATATCCAACGTTCCTGTCCACATGTTCATGCCATAGGAGTGCCAGGGTAACCCACCTCGGGGTTTATAACTCGTGTGAAACAGGGGTTAAACCGGGTAAAACTTTATTCACCAACTTTGACGGCATCATTCTGCAACTGCAGTATCTTGAAGACTTAGGGGCTTTTGTCATCTCCTCCTCCCTTCTCCCTTCTCTTGTCCTTTGGGGAGGAGAATCCAGACCTTCTCAGTGCTGCATCCGACGGGCCCGTCTCCTGGGTCACCGGGAGGGCCGTGTCTGAGGTCCCCTTTATCCCCAGCTTCTTTAGGAAGGCCGTACCTTCAGATGGGTGCTTCAACACGTGTGAGCGGCCATTTTTCATTACAACCAGGGCAAAAGGAAAGGCCCACCTGTACCGTATTTCTCGGTCCCTTAGTTCTTTGGTAATGTGTAGCACTGCTCTCCTACGGGCAAGGGTGAGGGGAGAGATATCCTGGAACACTGTAAGGGTGATCCCTTCAAAAGTGATGTGTGGGGTGGCCCTCGCAATCCTGCTCACCTCCTCCTTAGTCGTGAAATAATGTAGCCGGAGAATGATATCTCTGGGGGGGTTTGTAGGCAGAGGCCTCGACCTTAGGGCCCTATGACAACGGTGCATCAAGAGATCTGATTCTGACTTGCCCAGCAGAATGGACGCCATCCACCGGCTCAGCAGGGCCTCCGGATCAAGGATCTCTTCAGGGATCCCCCGGACGCGTAAGTTATTGCGCCGGTCCCTGTTCTCGCTGTCTTCCTGTCGGGACTCTAGTTCAGCGATCCTCCCCTCTAAGGCTCCCATCCGCGAGTTTGTTTCCTGATGGCATTTGGAGCTCTCCTCCATGCGATCCTCCAGCTCACATGTACCATTCCCAATCTGGAGGATATCCCTCCTAAGCCTCTCCACCTCCCCTCTGAAGAAGGCTTTTAAGTCCACGAGGAGCCGTGCAATCTCCTTTTTTATTATTTTGGAGTGGCCCGCTGTAGCTGTAGCCCCCTGTGGTTCTTGGGCTGAATCAGAATCTGAAACCGCCGAGAGCTCCGCTGCTCCGGCCCTGCTCGAGCCTGTGAAATATGAGCGCACATCAGATCTGCGCCGGGTCTTCTGCCGCGTTGCTGCCATGGCTCCTCCGGTAACGTTTTATGATCGGAAGTGTATCGGGGGCCTCTAGAGAGTATTTTGGAGTTTCTGAGTTTGGTTTTATAATACTTTATTTGCTTTAAACTGCCGACGGTTGGCGGAGCTGTGAAGTTACACCACCATCTCCAACCCGTCGCACATGCGCATCCGGGAGGGCGTACCTTTTAAAGGGAGCACAAAGCAATGTGCGGCTGAAGCGATGACTGTGAGGGGCAGCTGGCCCACATCACCACGCACAATAAAGATGGCTTGTTCAACGAGAACCCCATGGTGTGAGTCTGCAACTACTCTCCAGGGGCCCTCACCACCAAGAAGGAGTTCCTCATCAGGACCATCTCTCTGCGGACGCATAGATTCTGATGAGGTGGAGGCGCTGCACATGATAAAGGTAGTACTCGCACCCACGACCTCAGCTGCCTGTCTGGCATGACATCCCCGAATACCATCATGCGGAGACTCAGGAGTCCTGTTGCCTACAGGTGCACCACCAGACACGAACATGTAATGGGGGCTGGATAGACCACAGGGGCCAATATGAGATTGGGGGGGTCAGACCAGAGGGAACAACCGTTACAGTTGGAGGTGCTGCTGAGATACCTGTCAACAGGACAGGCTTTTGCTGTGTGGGAAGGAGCCAGGGGTAGTCAGGGAGCTGCTGGAGATGCAAGACCGCACAGAGGCCCTGGGATTCTTAGGTCTGGAGCCGGGCTATAGCTGTCATTGAAGCCTTGAGGTAGTGCTAGTGGTATGACGCCTAAAGGGATAAACTGGTAACTTAGAGCAGGAATCCTGGAGAGGGTCTGCGCTAGACTGACCAACAGCAGGTAGACCCCAAAGTACTGCATGGAAGAGCCAGAGTACTCTAGTCCATTCCAGACCACTCGACGCAGGAGCACAGACTGGGAGGAAGGAGATACAGCAGAGATACAGCAGACACAGAAAGAGTGAGCCTAGCCTGAGGTAATGCACCACGAGTCAGATCTACATTAGGTACACAAGGTGGTGCACGAGGCATTTTTATTGTGCTGGTGTGGCAGCTGCCCCGCAGAGTGGAGCTCCATGTACAATAATTCAAGGAACAGTGGCCAAATGGCGACCGCAAGAATGGAGGATCCGCGCGGTGCGGAAGGTCCAATATGGCGGACGGAGGCCGAAGGAGAGAATGACGCACACTCACACACAAACTGCAGCCACAAAGAAACTGCAGACAGCCACTTACTTATTTGCTTTGCAGACTCCTCCTCTTTCCCCACTCCCCCCCCCCCCCCCCAATTCAACTGAATCTGCTCAGAAAATCTCAGTCAGCTCGGGAGGGGGAGGAGTCAACCCGTGGCTGATACATTACGTCCTGACCAATCCCCTGCCCTGTCTCAGAGCTGTTACTTCAATCAGACAAATCCCCTGCCCTGTCTCAGCTGTTCTGAAAGCTGAGTTGGCTGGAAATAAACACATTGAAAACTACACATTCTGCTGCTTACATTCCGAGCATTACTGATTGGATAATGCCCGGAATTTTAACCAATCAGAGAGCAGGGATTTCAATAATGCCCTGAATTTTACTGCTTTAGCCTATAAGGACAAATAATACATGGTTACAAATACAGTTACATAAGTGAACATTATATACAAGACATTGCATGCACAGTTAGAGATATATATATATTATAAGCGTGTGTAACAGTTACAGACCAGATTAAAATGTGAGACTGCTTTAGATTTGAAAGAACTCGTGGCGGCAGTGAGAGTCTCCGGTAGATTGTTCCAGTTTTGGGTGTACGGTAAGAGAAGGAGGAACGGCCGGATACTTTGTTGAGCCTTGGGACCATGAACAGTCTTTTGGAGTCAGATCTCAGATGATAATTGCTGCATGTGGTAGTGGTGAGGAGCTTGTTCAGATAGATGGGTAGCTTGCCCAGAAAGTATTTCAAGCAAGAAAGTAAAGATGAACTTTGCACCTAGACTCAAGTGATGACCAATCTAGTTTTTGAGCATTTCGCAGTGATGTGTGTTGTATAGTGATTGCATTGGAGAACAACGCAGCATATTGATTTGTAGAGGGTATCAAGTTTGCTAAGGTGGGTTTGGGGTGCTGAGCCATATACTATGTCTCTATAGTCGTTAATTGGCACTAGCATCTGCTGTGCGATACGCTTTCTGATGAGCAGGCTTAGGAGGATTTGTTACTATAAAGTACACCTAGTTTGGCATAGGTATAAGGTATAAACCAACCTCACACTGATGATACCCATCAAGGTTGAAACATGTCTGTGAGTGGTTTGACATGCTTTGCTAGTCCCATGCTGTGCTTAAAAGTTGTGTGAATGGCAATGCATCAGCTTAAATGGGCTCCATGTGTATGGATATTCCAGGCAAAAGGTGACACATTGTGTGCTTATTTGCATGTCATTTCCCAGAATCCCTTGCTGCAGTGGGAGCACTGTACGCTAGATCAGGGGGGCGCAAACTTTTTTCCCTGCGCCCCCCTGACGGCTGTCCCCTCGCCCCCCCCAACCCCAACTTACCTGCGCTCCGGCGTAATGACGTCACGTTGCCATAGCAACGTGACGTCACATGACCTCGCAGCGTCATTGCCATGGCGCCGCAGGAAGAAGCTGCCGGAGCCACGGTAAGTTAGGTTTACAGAGGCCCTGCAGCTCCCCCGGCACTTAATTTAAGTGCCTTCGGGAAGCGCGCTGGCCTCTGTAAACCCCGCGCCCCCCGTCGGCAGTGTCGCGCCCCCCCTGGGGGTCGCGCCCCACAGTTTGCGCACCGCTGCGCTAGATGATAATGGTTGAAAGGCAGGGGTGCAGACCTGTCTAAGACATGTGAATGTGCTCATAAGTGATATTCTTTATTGGCTACAGTATATGCTAACGGTGGAGATTTTATGTTGCCCTTTTCACCACCATAACATATATATATATACATACATACATACATACATATATATACATACATACATATATATACATACATACATATATACATACATACATATATACATACATACATATATACATACATACATATATACATACATACATATATACATACATATATATATACATACATATATATATATACATACATATGTATATATATGTATATATATATATATATATATATATATATATATACAGTGCTTGACAAATCACCCAAAAATCTACTCGCCGAACCAAAAAATCTACTCGCCACCTAGTCCCGCCTCTAATCCCGCCCCCAACCCCGCCCCCAACCCCGCCTCTAATCCCGCCCCCAGTCCCTCATTTTTAAAAAAACAAATTCCTAGTAAGAACATTCGTTTTTGACATTAGTTTATTTATTGTATTACATTATACTACAATTAGTCATGTGTGTGTGTGTGTGTGTGTGTGTGTG